>NC_069499.1:607282299-607417299 GCF_027579735.1 Bombina bombina | reverse complement strand
AACAGGGAAAATTACAAAAAAATATATATATAAACACACAGAAAAAGTCCAGCACTCACTCACAAGCTCTCAACTAAGATAAAAAGCAGCAATGGAAGAATTAGTTACCGCATCTGGCCAAATGGGAAAAGCCCAGGTACCTCGTCAAGGTTTCTTCCAATAAACCTGGGTCCCTAACCAGCCACACAATGCAGGCTCACAATCAAACAACTGTGAAAAAAAGCAACTGTGAAAAAATGGAGGGTGCACAGGCTTATGTAATTTCCATTTTTTCACAGTTGCTTTTTTTCACAGTTGTTTGATTGTGAGCCTGCATTGTGTGGCTGGTTAGGGACCCAGGTTTATTGGAAGAAACCTTGACGAGGTACCTGGGCTTTTCCCATTTGGCCAGATGCGGTAACTAATTCTTCCATTGCTGCTTTTTATCTTAGTTGAGAGCTTGTGAGTGAGTGCTGGACTTTTTCTGTGTGTTTATATATATATTTTTTTGTAATTTTCCCTGTTTGGGCCTTGCACCCAGGCCTGACTGGGGTTAACTGCCTGTGGCTCTGGTAACAGTGCAGCTTCCTGAGAGTGCTGGTTTGCACCCAGGGCTGTGCATGTTGCAGGGTCATAGGATGTGTACCCGGTCCGGCATGAGAGTGCTGACCCCACCCCCGTGTTTTGTATATGTTTGGGGAAATTACATAAGCCTGTGCACCCTCCATTTTTTCACAGTTGCTTTTTTTCACAGTTGTTTGATTGTGAGCCTTCATTGTGTGGCTGGTTAGGGACCCAGGTTTATTGGAAGAAACCTTGACGAGGTACCTGGGCTTTTCCCATTTGGCCAGATGCGGTAACTAATTCTTCCATTGCTGCTTTTTATCTTAGTTGAGAGCTTGTGAGTGAGTGCTGGACTTTTTCTGTGTGTTTATATATATATTTTTTTGTAATTTTCCCTGTTTGGGCCTTGCACCCAGGCCTGACTGGGGTTAACTGCCTGTGGCTCTGGTAACAGTGCAGCTTCCTGAGAGTGCTGGTTTGCACCCAGGGCTGTGCATGTTGCAGGGTCATAGGATGTGTACCCGGTCCGGCATGAGAGTGCTGACCCCACCCCCGTGTTTTGTATATGTTTGGGGAAATTACATAAGCCTGTGCACCCTCCATTTTTTCACAGTTGCTTTTTTTCACAGTTGTTTGATTGTGAGCCTGCATTGTGTGGCTGGTTAGGGACCCAGGTTTATTGGAAGAAACCTTGACGAGGTACCTGGGCTTTTCCCATTTGGCCAGATGCGGTAACTAATTCTTCCATTGCTGCTTTTTATCTTAGTTGAGAGCTTGTGAGTGAGTGCTGGACTTTTTCTGTGTGTTTATATATATATTTTTTTTTGTAATTTTCCCTGTTTGGGCCTTGCACCCAGGCCTGACTGGGGTTAACTGCCTGTGGCTCTGGTAACAGTGCAGCTTCCTGAGAGTGCTGGTTTGCACCCAGGGCTGTGCATGTTGCAGGGTCATAGGATGTGTACCCGGTCCGGCATGAGAGTGCTGACCCCACCCCCGTGTTTTGTATATGTTTGGGGAAATTACATAAGCCTGTGCACCCTCCATTTTTTCACAGTTGCTTTTTTTCACAGTTGTTTGATTGTGAGCCTGCATTGTGTGGCTGGTTAGGGACCCAGGTTTATTGGAAGAAACCTTGACGAGGTACCTGGGCTTTTCCCATTTGGCCAGATGCGGTAACTAATTCTTCCATTGCTGCTTTTTATCTTAGTTGAGAGCTTGTGAGTGAGTGCTGGACTTTTTCTGTGTGTTTATATATATATTTTTTTGTAATTTTCCCTGTTTGGGCCTTGCACCCAGGCCTGACTGGGGTTAACTGCCTGTGGCTCTGGTAACAGTGCAGCTTCCTGAGAGTGCTGGTTTGCACCCAGGGCTGTGCATGTTGCAGGGTCATAGGATGTGTACCCGGTCCGGCATGAGAGTGCTGACCCCACCCCCGTGTTTTGTATATGTTTGGGGAAATTACATAAGCCTGTGCACCCTCCATTTTTTCACAGTTGCTTTTTTTCACAGTTGTTTGATTGTGAGCCTGCATTGTGTGGCTGGTTAGGGACCCAGGTTTATTGGAAGAAACCTTGACGAGGTACCTGGGCTTTTCCCATTTGGCCAGATGCGGTAACTAATTCTTCCATTGCTGCTTTTTATCTTAGTTGAGAGCTTGTGAGTGAGTGCTGGACTTTTTCTGTGTGTTTATATATATATTTTTTTGTAATTTTCCCTGTTTGGGCCTTGCACCCAGGCCTGACTGGGGTTAACTGCCTGTGGCTCTGGTAACAGTGCAGCTTCCTGAGAGTGCTGGTTTGCACCCAGGGCTGTGCATGTTGCAGGGTCATAGGATGTGTACCCGGTCCGGCATGAGAGTGCTGACCCCACCCCCGTGTTTTGTATATGTTTGGGGAAATTACATAAGCCTGTGCACCCTCCATTTTTTCACAGTTGCTTTTTTTCACAGTTGTTTGATTGTGAGCCTGCATTGTGTGGCTGGTTAGGGACCCAGGTTTATTGGAAGAAACCTTGACGAGGTACCTGGGCTTTTCCCATTTGGCCAGATGCGGTAACTAATTCTTCCATTGCTGCTTTTTATCTTAGTTGAGAGCTTGTGAGTGAGTGCTGGACTTTTTCTGTGTGTTTATATATATATTTTTTTGTAATTTTCCCTGTTTGGGCCTTGCACCCAGGCCTGACTGGGGTTAACTGCCTGTGGCTCTGGTAACAGTGCAGCTTCCTGAGAGTGCTGGTTTGCACCCAGGGCTGTGCATGTTGCAGGGTCATAGGATGTGTACCCGGTCCGGCATGAGAGTGCTGACCCCACCCCCGTGTTTTGTATATGTTTGGGGAAATTACATAAGCCTGTGCACCCTCCATTTTTTCACAGTTGCTTTTTTTCACAGTTGTTTGATTGTGAGCCTGCATTGTGTGGCTGGTTAGGGACCCAGGTTTATTGGAAGAAACCTTGACGAGGTACCTGGGCTTTTCCCATTTGGCCAGATGCGGTAACTAATTCTTCCATTGCTGCTTTTTATCTTAGTTGAGAGCTTGTGAGTGAGTGCTGGACTTTTTCTGTGTGTTTATATATATATTTTTTTGTAATTTTCCCTGTTTGGGCCTTGCACCCAGGCCTGACTGGGGTTAACTGCCTGTGGCTCTGGTAACAGTGCAGCTTCCTGAGAGTGCTGGTTTGCACCCAGGGCTGTGCATGTTGCAGGGTCATAGGATGTGTACCCGGTCCGGCATGAGAGTGCTGACCCCACCCCCGTGTTTTGTATATGTTTGGGGAAATTACATAAGCCTGTGCACCCTCCATTTTTTCACAGTTGCTTTTTTTCACAGTTGTTTGATTGTGAGCCTGCATTGTGTGGCTGGTTAGGGACCCAGGTTTATTGGAAGAAACCTTGACGAGGTACCTGGGCTTTTCCCATTTGGCC
This sequence comes from Bombina bombina, assembly GCF_027579735.1. NCBI lineage: Eukaryota > Metazoa > Chordata > Amphibia > Anura > Bombinatoridae > Bombina > Bombina bombina. The sequence goes on along the minus strand of NC_069499.1, from coordinate 607,413,835 downwards.
AGATGCGGTAACTAATTCTTCCATTGCTGCTTTTTATCTTAGTTGAGAGCTTGTGAGTGAGTGCTGGACTTTTTCTGTGTGTTTATATATATATTTTTTTGTAATTTTCCCTGTTTGGGCCTTGCACCCAGGCCTGACTGGGGTTAACTGCCTGTGGCTCTGGTAACAGTGCAGCTTCCTGAGAGTGCTGGTTTGCACCCAGGGCTGTGCATGTTGCAGGGTCATAGGATGTGTACCCGGTCCGGCATGAGAGTGCTGACCCCACCCCCGTGTTTTGTATATATATATATATATATATATATATATATATATATATATATATATATATATACTAAAGCAAGGCAGGGAGAGGTTAAGTACACACAAGAATTCCTAATATACAGTGAATGTAAACAAGGGGGAGTAAAAATATCAATAGATAAACGCTCTACCGGGAGTGAACCAGCAAAAGAGATCTGGTGCAGACCCTCTAAATAAGATATAGATCCAAATAGAAAAAGAGAGAGATGTATCAGAAATCAAAATAAGATTTTGAAAAATTAGAGGGGTTTTAGCACTCTTTTATCCCATATTTGAAAAAACTAAATTTAAGCTTACCTGATAAATTTATTTATTTCTGGATATGGTGAGTCCACGGCTTGAGTAATTACTGTTGGGAATATCACTCCTGGCCAGCAGGAGGAGGCAAAGGGCACCACAGTTAAACTGCCAAGTATCACTCCCTTACCCACAACCCCCAGTCATTCGACCAAAGGGAAATGGAGAAAAAGGAGTAACACAAGGTGTAGCGGTGCCTGATGTTATAGTCAAAAGAACAACTGTCTTAAAATAAAGGGTGGGACCGTGGACTCACCATATCCGGAAAGAAATACATTTATCAGGTAAGCATACATTTTTTTTTCCCTAAGATATGGTGAGTCCACGGCTTGAGTAATTACTGTTGGGAACCAATACCAAAGCTAGAGGACATGGATAAATAGGGAGGGACAAGCAGTCCTAAACAGAAGGCACCACCGCTTGAAGAACCTGTCTCCCAAAAGAAGCCTCAGCCGAGGCAAAAATATAACATTTGGAAAATTTGGAAAAAGTATGTAGAGAAGACCAAGTTGCAGCCTTGAAAATCTGTTCCACAGAAGCTTCATTTTTGAAAGCCCAAGAAGAGGAAACAGCTCTTGTGGAATGAGCAGTAATTTTCTCAGGATGCTGTTGTCCAGCAGCTTAATAAGCCAAACGAATTATACTTTGTAACCAAAAAGAAAGAGTAGTAGCAGTAGCATTCTGACCTTTACGTTTCCCAGAGAAACAGAAAAAGAGGGCAGAGGACTGGAGAAAATCCTTAGTCGTCTGTAAGTAGAATTTAAAAGCACATACAACATCCAAATTGTGTAACAAACATTCTTTGGAAGAAGAAGGATTAGGACACAGAGAGAGAACAACAATTTCATGATTGATATTTCTATTAGAAACAACCTTAGGAAGGAAACCTAACTTAGTATGAAGAACCGCCTTATCGGCATGAAAAATAAGATAAGGGGAATCACACTGCAGAACTGAGAGTTCCGAGACTCTTCGAGCAGAAGAGATAGCAACAAAAAGCAAAGCTTCCAAGATAACAACTTAATGTCTATGGAATGCAACAGCTCAAACAGAGCCAGCTGTAAAAATTTAAGAACAAGGTTAAGGCTCCAAGGAGGAACAACAGACTTAAAGACAGGCCTGATTTTGACCAAGGCCTGACAAAAAGATTGCACATCTGGCACATCTGCCAAACGTTTATGTAGTAAAACTGATAAAGCAGAAATCTGACCCTTTTCAAGGCCTTCCTGAAGAAAATATAAAATTCTAGGAATTCTAATTCTACTCCAAGAGTAGCCCTTGGATTCACACCAATAAAGATATTTATGCCATATCTTATGGTAAATCTTTCTAGTAACAGGCTTGCGAGCCTGAATCATGGTCTCAATGACAGAATTAAGCGTTCATTCTACAAGCAGTCAGTCTGTCGAGATTTGGATGAAGGAAGGGACCCTGAATCAGGAGGTCCTTCCTCAGAGGTAGTCTCTAAGGTGGGAGAGATGACATCTCCACTAGGTCTGCAAACCAGATCCTGCAAGGCCACGCAGGGGCTATTAGAATCACCAACGCCCTCTCCTGTTTGATACGAGCAATGACTTAAGGAAGGAAAGCAAACGGAGGAAACAGGTATGCCAACCTGAAAACCCAAGCTACCGCCAGAGCATCTATCAGAACGGCTTGTGGATCTCTTGACCTTGAACCGTACCTTGGCATTCTGACAGGACGCCATCATATCTAACTCCACCACTCCCCATTTGAGGACTAAGCTGGAAAACACCCCGGATGGAGTTCCCACTCCACTACTCTTGTAGCAGGGGAAAGGGAGCTTTTTTCCAGATTTACATTCCATCAGTGGGAACGAAGAAAAGACAAATCTCTGTGTGAGATTTTGCTTGTTGAAAAGATGGTACATGAACCAATATGTCCTCCAGGTAGGGTGCCACAGCAATTCCACAAGAACGGATCACTGCCAAAAGAGCCCCCAAGAACGGATCACTGCCAAAAGAGTCCGCAGAACCTTTGCAAAAATTCTGGGAGCCGTGGCTAGACCAAATGGAAGGACCACAAACTGGAAATATTTGTCCAGGAAGGCAAATCTCAGGAATCTGTGATGGTCGCTGTGAATAGGAACATAAAGATACACATCCTTTAGGTCTATGGTTATCATGAACTGACCCTCTTATACTAAAGGAAGAATGGAGCGTATAGTCTCCATCTTGAAGGATGGAACTTTGAGAAACTTGTTTAGACACTTCAAGTCTAGAATGGGACGGAAAGTTCCCTGTTTTTTGGGAACCACAAATAGGTTGGAGTAGAACCCGATACCCTGTTCCTGCACTGGAACTATCACTCCCAGGGAGGAAAGATGTTGTATACATTTCAAGAACCCCTCTCTCTTTATCTGGTCTGCAGAAAATCTTGAGAGAAGGAATCTGCCTCTGGGAGGAAAAGTTTTGAATTCCAACTTGTAACCCTGGGATACTATGTCCACAGTCCAGGGATATAGGACATCTCGTATCCAGGCTTGAGAGAACGGAGAAAGTTTGCCCCCCACCTGATCCGATCCCGGGGGCAAACCCTTCATGCTGATTTGGAATCAGCTGCAGGTTTCTTTGATTGTTTCCCCTTGTTCCAAGACGTATTGGGTTTCCAAGAAGACTTGGATTGTTCCTGCTTGGAAGAAGAAGGGGAAGGCTTTCCTCTGAAGTTACGAAAAGAACGAAAATTACTCTAACGTCCTTTAGTCCTATTCTCCTTATCTTGAAGTAGAAAAGACGCTTTTCCACCCATAATATCAGAGATAATTTCTGCCAAACCGGGTCCAAACAAGGTTTTGCCCTTGTAAGGAATCGCCAGAAGCTTGACTTTAGAGGAAATGTCCGCAGACCAGGATTTCAACCATAACGTCCTGCGGGCTAGGACAGCAAAACTAGAAGTTTTAGCTCCTAGTCTAACAACCTGTAAAACGGCATCTGCAATAAAGGAATTGGCCAACTTAAGAGCTTTAATCCCATCTCGAACCAATAAGATGCCGCACTAGTCACGGTGGCAATACCATTCGAGACCTCGATGAACATAAATCTTTTTCAAATAAGCCTCCAGCTTCTTGTCCATCAGATCCTTAAAAGAGCAGCTGTCCTCAATAGGAATAGTGGTTCTCTTAGCCAGAGTGGAAATGGCCCCTTCAACTTTGGGTACAGTATAACAAGGCTCTTTAATGGAGTCCTCGCTAGGAAATATTTTCTTAAAAATGGGTGACGGGGAAAAAGACACCCATGGATTCTCCCATTCCTGTGAGATAATCTACCTAGCACGGTCCGGCACAGGAAAAACCTCAGAAGTGGAAGGTTCATCAAAGAAACTATTAAGTTTACTAGATTTCTTAGGCGTGACAACTACAGGTGTATCGGAGTAATCTAAAGTAGCTTAAACCTCCTTTAACAATACACAAAGGTGTTCAAGTTTGAATCTGAAGGATACCACCTCAGTCTCAGAAGAAGGCATTATACTGTCCGAATCTGAGATTTCATCCTCAGAAAGTCCCGATGTATCTTCCTCATCAGACTTATGAGAAAGGGCAACTTGGGAAGCAGAACTGAGGACAGGCACCTTTCTGAATTTCTAAATTTCCTCTGGCATTTTCCCTGTAATCTGGGAATGGCAGCTAATGCCGCAGATAACGCTGAAGATACCTGGGCAGCAATTTTTGCTTTTAAATAAACTCCACTAGGAGTTATAGAGGAACCACAGGACACTGTATGTGATGCCATTGAGGCTTAGGATGTAGCAGGAGAAAGCTGAGGTATTATTTTAACAGCATCATCCTGAGAGACATTACCTTTATTCTGCAAGGTTTTCTTGTCACAGGAAGAACAAAATTGCATAGGTGCTGCAATTTGTGCATCTAAACATAATAAGCATGAATTCATGAGAGCAGGCTCTTGCTCCATATCAGACGTGTTGTGAAACAGTAAATAAACTTGTACAGATAAGTCTCAAAGATTTTAATATTCAATTACAATAAGTCAAGGAAAAAATACACTTTAAATTTTATCCCAAATTAGGATCAATCCCCAGCTAAAATGATGCGAGAAAAGTTAAGAAAAAATATTTAATAAACATCAAATAAACTTCTAAAATACCCCTCAGGCAGCTTGTAGATGAAATCAAAATTTTTCTTCAGACACCTAAACTTCACCTTCTTCATGCACCGAAGGCAAAGAGAATGACTGGGGGTTGTGAGTAAGGGAGTGATAACTGTGGTGCTCTTTGCCTCCTCCTGCTGGCCAGGAGTGATATTCCCAACAGTAATTACTCAAGCCATGTACTCACCATATCTTAGGAAAGAAATATATATAGACTGGAATATTTCACAGAAAGTGCATATGGGGGTTCAGTAAAAAACATATAGGTTTATTGCAAAGGACAAAAGACATATACAAGTGAAAAGTCAAGCACCTATGATATGTTACACACCTAAAAAATCGATACCGCTGCGGTAGATAGAAAAAGGGGGACAGGCAAGCTTGCAAAAAGAGAGAAGAGATTCAACATCAATAAATCTTATCAAAATATGCAGCTTAATAACAGGGTACATAAAAGCCAGCAAGTGTCTCTGTATATATGTTAATGCCGGAGACAGCCCAAGATCTCAATACTAGGCAAGATAGTAAAGTATGCAGAGATAACTGTATATTCGTGTTGTGGGAACAGTTTCTTCATATGCAGAAAATAAAGATGTTCCGTCATATATAAGAATGTTATTAATAGAGATGCTGTGTAGTATAATACAACCTGTCTCCGATCAGATGATGGCACTTTCAAAAAGATGGCATACTGTATGCTCACTCAGAGCTGATTGCTGGTGAAGCAGTTGGTAAACAAGGTGAAAACATCCTCTAATACCCAGGGGATCAATTGCTTATTTGATCCAGAGCCATCCAGGCAGGTTAGTTGGTGAGTAGGCTGTTTTCTTACAGGTACAGGAATAGGTTAAAACAGTAGCAGCATGAAGGCGGATCTCGCTTGCAGATTTCCACTACAGCGAGCAGGACGGTGCAAACACAGCTTGTAAGCCTCTCCTCTTCTCAAAGCCGTATCACCCTGCTCCACAGAAGTAGGGTAGATACAAACAATTTCAAACACCGCCACTGGAACACAGACTGTCCATTGGCATTCTGTTAACCAGGCTTGTTAGACATTTGCTAAAGTAGCCAAGCCTTCTGAGTTGAACTTTGATAGTTCTACAGAGTATCAATCATACAATGCAGTGTTGTAATAGATACGGTAAGAAAGAAACCTAAATGCGTGCTGACCCGTTAATACACGGTCAATGGTACATAGTCTAAAAAACCGCTTTCATGAGGAAAAGCTTGTTTATGAAAAGAGGAGCGGAAGATATGATGTATAGGTTATGTGTGCATACTTGGCAATATATATACTATACTAAAAAAGTCATGTATATAGGAAAGAGAAACATTTTGAAAAGACTGCAAAGGCAGTTCCTAAAGGGGTATGCTCCACTTCATGTGGGTAAATTTCAGTAAGGGAAAGGGTTACCTTTAACACATTAGGAGTATATTGAAGATATTTATCTCTCTATTTATTGTCAGAATATAAAAGTTAATCATTGCTACTGTTTATATATATATATATATGTTTATTTCAGAACCTTAATCTAAAAATGAAGCATATTCAATTCTCTCATTTAGGCCATATGGGGAAACCGCTTAAGGCAATAGGTCCAACAAGCTTCTTTTCTTAGAAGACATTTGTTTTCATCCCCTCCTAGCCCATTTGTAATACCCCTATCAATGCCTATAAACTTTAGAGAGTGGTACTGCCTTTGTGGAACTGTGTGAAGTGCGGGCTACGCTGGTATCTCGTGCATATAGGATGTTGTCCCGATGTTCCTGTACCCTAGCCTTAAAAAGACTTTTAGTTTTTCCAACATAGAAGAGGGGACAGGAACATTGTAGTAAATAAATGACTCCCACTTTTAGAGAAAGATCTAATATCAAATTTTTTACCAGTGTTTGTAGAAAAGGTTTTGCACTTCAACATATAGGTGCAGTACACACAGTGGCCACAGGGGTAGTTTACTTTAACCTGTTGGTAATTTTGCAGCCAATTTGTTTGAGGTTGAGACCTTATCAATCTGCTTTTTACCAATTTGTCACTCAAATTAGGAGATTTCTTTGTGGTCATAAGAGGATTCTCACCTACTTTTTTAAATAGTTACTTGTCTAGTTAAAATATGTAAATTCTGAGTTAGTATATTTCTAAGATTATGCAATGGCAATTGTAAGTTGTGATGAATCTAATTTTGTTTCTACTAGGTTTATTGAAGTTGGAGTATAGAAGATTATGTCTATCTAGTTTTCTTACTTTGCTCAAAGTTCGTTTGATCAAGTTGTGAGAATGTCCTCTTTTAATGAATCTCTCACTCATTTCTTTTGCATGATATTCGAATTTGGTTCTTGAGGAACTATTCCTTCTCAATCTAAGAAACTGACCATACGGGATCCATTTCTTTAGGGGTTCTGGGTGACTACTGGATGCCGCTAATAAGTTATTCGTAGCAGTTTCTTTTCGAAAAATGTGTTGAAATAGAGTTCCCTTCTTTCTTAATTAAAATGTCTAAGAAGGGCAGTTCTTTATCACTATGGGCATATGTCAGAAAGATGTTGCGATTGTTATGATTTAGACTAGAGACAAACTCTTGCAGATGGGTTAGGGGGCCATCCCAGAGGACCAGGATGTCATCCACGTATCTAATCCACAAGGAGACATGGGATTCAAGGACCTCACCGAACTGTTCAAAAATGTCCAGTTCCCATGCTCCCAAATGGAGACACGCATAGGTGGGGGCACATATTAGGCTATCTAGTTTCCTTAAGAGGTCCGGAGTGTCCTTGACATAGGAAAAAACAGAAAGTTAAAAGGGACATAGGAAATGGTCAACATATATTCCTATGTGCTCACTTATGCTACCAATCCCCGAGACTATTGGTCTCCCAGGGGGATGGGACATATTCTTATGTAATTTAGGAATTACATAGAAAGTAGGCATAACTGGGCAGGTAGGACACATATATTGAAATTATTTTAAAAATATCAAGTTATCAGATTTGGCTTCTTGGAGAATTTTGGTCAAGTTAGATTTCATGAATGCTATGGGGTTACGAGATAATTTTTCATATTGATTTTTGTCATTTAATTGTCTCTTAACCTCGTTCAGGTAAAAGGATTTATCTAGCAGGATCAAATTGCCTCCCTTATCCGCAGGCTTAAAAATCAAATTTTTAGCGGTTCTTAGTTCCCTAAGGCTTTTCTTTGTTTGTTATTTAGATTATCTGTCCAGATCCAATTGTCTGGTATTTTTTCTATTTCACATTCAACAGCTTTTACAAACAGAGCGGGCCGGGACCTGTGCAATAAATGGTATGTAGGTGGATTTAGGTCTAAAATTGGTCTTAAACTGCTGCTGTCTACCTGCATGATGTCCAGAATCACCTTCCTCATTTTCATCTAAGAGTGATTTTAATATCTGAACAGTCTCTTGGTCATTTATTTGTTCAAGATTTTTTTGATGCATAGTATGGTGGAGGACCAATTTTCTAGCAAACAGGTGGTGGTCTTTAATTAGTTCAAACTTGTCTAGTTTGTTTGTTGGACTAAAGGATAGGCTTTTCTTAAGTACCTCAAGATGAGCTAGATTCAACCTGAACAAGGAAATATTAACAATTTGTAATTCATTATCAGTGTGTTTTTATTAGTTAATAGCCCTGGTAGGACCTCCTTTGTGGTCTTCCCCTGTTCATCGGTCCTTGTCTCATATATTCCCCTCTCCCTCTCTGATGATGTTGGAGATATCTCCTTTCTTGTTTATCTATATTTCTCATTTCTCCTCCTCTTTCGCCCCCCCCCCGCCCCCTCCTTCTACGGAATGGGATCCAGAAGAAGCTCCACTGTTTTTTGACAATGTATTTGTCTCTGTTTCTAGGTCAGAGGCATCAGTCCCTGAATCATAAGAGCCCTTGTCAAATTTGTAGACATAGACCCTTTTTTTTGTTATAGTCTTCTTGGTCACAATGTAACTTCCTACATTTATGGACCTTAATTTCTGCCTCTAGTCTAGAAATATGCATTTTAGTTTCATAATTAGATTTTGCAAAGTTTGGATCTTTATAAAACTTATTTACGATTTGTAGGTTTTTTTTACATCTTCCTTAATTTTGTCTAACCTTTTATCATTTCTCCTTATAAGCATATCTATCATTTCAAGGGCACATGTGGATAGTTTACCATTCAACTCTTCTAAAAACTCATCTCCTCCTTCTTCTTCCCAAGCATTGAATCCAGGATCTAAGAATAGTCTAAGACCTCTGGGAACTTTTTTTTTCTCTACATAGTTAGTAAGGCTAGAGTTTTCAGCTCTTAGTTTGACTTGTTTGGCAATGCAGTTTTTATATTTTTTAAAAGCATTAAATACATTAGTCTCAGAGTCACTCATTTCTAAATTAGTGTTTGTAAGTGATTCTTTAAGTTCAGCCTCCCATAATTTATCCAAGAGGGTGAACGTCATACATACAAAACTGTGAAGCGTTCCAGCCCAATGAAAAACAGGGATTTAAGTAACCTCTATCCCAGAGAAAGGAGCTAATGGGAATACTCCCTGATCTCCAAAAAATACAAATATTACTAAAGCAAGGCAGGGAGAGGTTAAGTGCTCACAAGAATTCCTCACATACAGTGAATGGAAACAAGGGGGAGTAAAAATATCTTTAGATAAACGCTCTGCCGGGAGTGAGCCAGCAAAAAAGCTCTGGTGCAGACCCTCTAAATAAGATATAGATCCAAATAGAAAAAGAAAGAGATGTATCAGAAATCAAAATAAGATTCTAACATAACGTTTATAGGCATTGAGAGGGGTATTACAAATGGGCGAGGAAGGGATGAAAACAAATGTCTTCTAAGAAAAGAAGCTCGTTGGACCTATTGCCTTAAAGGGATAGTTCAGCCAAAAATGTTCTCTACTTAAATTATTTCCAATGATCCTTTTAACCTGCTAGAGTGTATTAAATTGGTTACAAGTAGCTCCTTTACTCCTATTTCAGCATTTGAAATAGCTGATTTAGCCTGTGGTATCACCACCTATACTGAACAAATTAATACTGGAGTATAGGCTATTGAAAAACCTAAGTATACACAGCCAGCAGAAGAGATTACACTCTCAGTGGGATGCAGGATAGTTAAGCAATAAAATTAGCATTTTCCATTGTTCTCTTATGTATTGAGTTTTGGTGTTCCAGCCAAATTAAAGATAAGGAGGCAAGTCTGTTTACACAAACTTAGAACATAATGAGATCTGATATCACCTTTAAGTTCAACCCATTGTAATAGGCTGTGGTTTCAAAGCACAAAATAAGCTACTTCATATACACAAATAAGCATGAAAATGGAATTTATCATACATGTTATACTCTGCAGTTGGTATAACAAGTCATTTAAAATACATTAATGGAAAAACAATTTTACAGTGTACTGTCCCTTTAAGATGGTTTCCCCATATGGCCTAAATAAGAGAATTGAATATGCCTAATTTTTAGATTAAGGTTCTGAAATAAACATATATACATAAACATTAGCTATGATTAACTTTTATATTCTGCCAATAAATAGAGAGATAAATATCTTCAATATACTCCTAATGTGTTAAAGGTAACCCTTTCACGTACTGAAATTTACCCACATGGAGTGGAGCATACCCCTTTAGGAACTGCCTTTGCAGTCTTTTCACAATGTTTCTCTTTCCTATATACATTACTTTTTTAGTATAGTATATATATTGCCAAGTATGCACACATAACCTATACATCATATCTTCCGCTACTCTTTTCATAAACAAGCTTTTCCTCATGAAAGCGTTTTTTTAGACTATGTACCATTGCCCGTGCATTAACGGGTCAGCACGCATTTAGGTTTCTTTCTTACGGTATCTATTACAACACTGCATTGTATATTTAAAGGCTTAAGGCTGTAGAACTATCAAAATTCAACTCAGAAGGCTTGGCTACTTTAGCCAATGTCTAGCAAGCCTGGTTAACAGAATGTTGCCACGCCCATTATACAGTTGAAGCCAATAAATATGCCGGTAAGACAGTCAATGGACAGTCCTGATGAGGCCCTGGCTTTCGTTCAGCATTGCGGGGCTAAAAGCACGTCGACTGATACTTTGAAACTTAGTAGCAAGCCGTCTGTGTTCCAGTGGTGGTGTTTGAAACTGTATCTATCCTACTTCTGTCGGTTACTTTTGGAGCAGGGTGATACGGCTTTGAGAAGAGGAGAGGCTTACGAGCTGTGTTTGCACCGTCCTGCTCGCTGTAGTGGAAATCTGCAGGCGAGATCCACATTCATGCTGCTACTGTTTTAACCTATTCCTGCAGCTGTGAGAAAACAGCCTACTCACCAACTTACTGTACCTGCCTGGATGGCTCTGGATTGAATAAGCACTTGATCCCCTGGGTATTAGAGGATGTTTTCACCTCATTTACCAGTTGCTTCACCAGCAATCAGTTCTGAGTGAGCATACAGTATGCCCTTATTGTGGAAGTCTTTTCTAAATTGTCATCATCTGATCGGAGACAGGTTATATTATACTACACAGCATCTCTGTTAATAACATTCTTATATATGACGCAGCGTCTTTTTTTTCTGCATATGAAGAAACTGTTTCCACAACATGAATATACAGTTATCTCTGCATACTTTACCATAGGTGCTTGCATTTTCACTTGTATGTCTTTTGTCCTTTGTAATAAACCTATATGTTTTTTACTGAACCCGCATATGCATATACTTCTGTGAAGTATTCCAGTCTATATATATATATTTATTTATTTTTTCAAACATGGGATAAGAGTGCTGAAACCCCTCTCATTTTTCAGAATCTAATTTTTAATTTCTGATACATCTTTCTTTTTATATTTGTATATATATATATATATATATATATATATATATATATATATATATATATATATCAAACCAATTTCCAGTTCAGCCCACCAAGAGATAGCAGCCTGGGTGAAGATATAGAAAGCATATGAGAAAATTGTAAATGCACTCGCAGGACTTTCACAAACTAATTTATTGGAACGTTTTCGGGGTTCACAACCCCTTCATCAGCATAAATACATAGACATAACTCAAACAATTTATAATGTCAAAATACCACTCACAAACCTAGTGCTTCTCCAAAAGTGCGCCAAATCACGAGCGTGGAACGCACTATGCGTTCCACAGTGCTAACATCTACCGGAAGTTGTATTATCTCACTTCCGGTTAGCGGCTGTATTGTTACTCAACCTTCAAATTATACCAATGCTTCTTCGGCAAAATTAATGTCACATACAGATATATGTATATAGTGAGTCAAATAGAACTAAGTGTCATATATAAGAATTTAGATCGCCATAGTAATATAGCATACTGGCCAATCGTGTGCAACTGTGTATATAGCTCGCCATGGTGACTGTAGTCATGGTTACAATAAACCATTGTGAGTCGTGTTTAGGCAAATTAAGGCCTAGATTTGGAGTTTGGCGGTAGATGGGCTGTTAACGCTACGCGGGCTTTTTTCTGGCCGCACCATAAAATTAACTCTGGTATCGAGAGTCCAAAAAAATGCTGCGTTAGGCTCCAAAAAAGGAGCGTAGAGCATTTTTACCGCAAATGCAACTCTCGATACCAGAGTTGCTTACGGACGCGGCCAGCCTCAAAAACGTGCTCGTGCACGATTCTCCCATAGGAAACAATGGGGCTGTTTGAGCTGAAAAAAAAACCTAACACCTGCAAAAAAGCAGCGTTCAGCTCCTAACGCAGCCCCATTGTTTCCTATGGGGAAACACTTCCTACGTCTGCACCTAACACTCTAACATGTACCCCGAGTCTAAACACCCCTACCCTTACACTTATTAACCCCTAATCTGCCGCCCCCGCTATCGCTGACCCCTGCATTATATTATTAACCCCTAATCTTCCGCTCCGTAAACCGCCGCAACTTACATTATCCCTATGTACCCCTAATCTGCTGCCCCTAACACCGCCGACCCCTATATTATATTTATTAACCCCTAACCTGCCCCCCACAACGTCGCCGCCAGCTACTTACAATAATTAACCCCAAATCTGCCGACCGCAAAGCGCAGCCACCTACGTTATCCTTATGTACCCCTAATCTGCTGCCCCTAACACCGCCGACCCCTATATTATATTTATTAACCCCTAATCTGCCCCCCTCAACGTCGCCGACACCTGCCTACACTTATTAACCCCTAATCTGCCGAGCGGACCTGAGCGCTACTATAATAAAGTTATTAACCCCTAATCCGCCTCACTAACCCTATCATAAATAGTATTAACCCCTAATCTGCCCTCCCTAACATCGCCGACACCTAACTTCAATTATTAACCCCTAATCTGACGACCGGAGCTCATCGCTACTATAATAAATGGATTAACCCCTAAAGCTAAGTCTAACCCTAACACTAACACCCCCCTAACTTAAATATAATTTACATCTAACGAAATTAATTAACTCTTATTAAATAAATTATTCCTATTTAAAGCTAAATACTTACCTGTAAAATAAATCCTAATATAGCTACAATATAAATTATAATTACATTGTAGCTATTTTAGGATTAATATTTATTTTACAGGCAACTTTGTAATTATTTAACCAGGTACAATAGCTATTAAATAGTTAAGAACTATTTAATAGTTACCTAGTTAAAATAATAACAAAATTACCTGTAAAATAAGTCCTAACCTAAGTTATAATTAAACCTAACACTACCCTATCAATAAATTAATTAAATAAAATACCTACAATTACCTACAATAAAACCTAACACTACACTATCAATAAATAAATTAAATACAATTTCTACAAATAACTACAATTACATAAACTAACTAAAGTACAAAAAATAAAAAAGAACTAAGTTACAAAAAATAAAAAAATATTTACAAACATAATAAAAATATTACAACAATTTTAAACTAATTACACCTACTCTAAGCCCCCTAATAAAATAACAAAGACCCCCAAAATAAAAAAAATTCCCTACCCTATTCTAAATTAATAAATTTAAAAGCTCTTTTACCTTACCAGCCCTGAACAGGGCCCTTATCGGGGCATGCCCCAAGAAAATCAGCTCTTTTGCCTGTAAAAAAAAACATACAATACCCCCTCCAACATTACAACCCACCACCCACATACCCCTAATCTAACCCAAACCCCCCTTAAATAAACCTAACACTAAGCCCCTGAAGATCTTCCTACCTTGTCTTCACCTCAACAGGTATCACCGATCTGTCCTGGCATCCGGTGCTGAAGAGGTCCAGAAGAGGCTCCAAAGTCTTCCTCCTATCCGGCAAGAAGAGGACATCCGGACCGGCAAACATCTTCATCCAAGCGGCATCTTCGATCTTCTTCCATCCGGTGCGGAGCGGGTCCATGTTGAAGCATCCGACGCGGATCCATCCTCTTCTTCCGGCGTCTCCCGATGAATGACGGTTCCTTTAAGGGACGTCATCCAAGATGGCGTCCCTCGAATTCCGATTGGCTGATAGGATTCTATCAGCCAATCGGAATTAAGGTAGGAATATTCTGATTGGCTGATGGAATCAGCCAATCAGAATCAAGTCACCTGCACACACAGATATATAACTAAAAACAAACTAAAAACTACTTCCAAAACTATTCAGCTTTGATATTAATGAGTTTTTTGGGTTCATTGAGAACATGGTTGTTGTTCAATAATAAAATTAATCCTCAAAAATACAACTTGCCTAATAATTCTGCACTCCCTGTATTAACCCAGTCTTACAGTGTCAGATCTCTAGGGCACAGTCTGATCAGGTTTATCAAACATATGTAGAGAAATATACGTAGTAACTTTTTACAATTAATGGGATGTTCCTTATACCTAAATCTGGAAAGATGCCTCAGTATACTTATAGTAAAGATGCCATGATATATCTATAATAGGAATCATGGTAATATACTTATAGTAAAGATAATTATTGTATACATCTAGTAAAGACTCTTTATGATCTACAAAAACACAAATAAATTGGACTAGCTTGTGAGTGTCCGAGTATAATCAGGCTATTTAAGCCACAAAGTGCCTCAAGGCTGTCCATCTTATTAACCCCTTTGATTTAGGAGTGTATCAATGATGTCCCAGCCTAGGGTGTATGGTGCAAAAATGGGTAACTATACCTCTGGGGCCAGGCTTCCACAGAGGTAGGAGCAATCACTCCCACTCAGTTGTGTCGTAAGCAACAAGCCTCCCTCACTACGTTCACTCCAGCCACTAAGAACACAGGACGTATTTTACATCAGCACTGGCCCATAATGTCCTCCGATCCAAAATTACCATTTACTCGACAGTTGCAAACTATGGTAGGTTTCAGGAGACACACCAATCTAAAGGACCTTTTAATGAAAACGGACCCGAAACCAAGTTACATCACGGGGACCACAAGAAATATTAAAGGTTCCTATCGGTGCTTGGGCTGCACAACATGCAATGGTCTGGTTAGCTCTAGGACTTTTCATCACCCCCATACAAACAGGAGATATGTGATCAAACACTCCATTACGTGTACCACTACACACGTAGTGTACCTACTTTTTTGTCCATGCTCGTGCTTCTATGTGGGTAAAACCACAGGCACGTTACGTGAACGCATGGCAAATCACCGACATGCAATAAGAACTGCATTGAAACAAGGAGATTCCGAACAACCGGTGGCACGCCACTGTGCCAATCAAGGCCACGCGGTTTCCTCCATATGCTACATTCTCATCGACCACATACCCCCATTGGACCGAGGAGGAGATCGAAATAAAACATTACTTAAACGTGAAGCCCAGTGGATCTTCAAACTTGGAACTATACATCCAGGGGGATTAAATACCACACCTGATTTTAAGAATCTCATATGATCCCACAGGGTAGTGCCACATACTTGGGGTACATCCTAGGGGCACTGTGGCTACATGTAGTTCCTAGCCCCCTTGCTCTTGCGAGTGAGGGAGGCTTGTGGCTTACGACACAACTGAGTGGGAGTGATTGCTCCTATCTCTGTTTGTGGAAGCCTGGCCCCAGAGGTATAGTTACCCATTTTTGCACCATACACCCTAGGCTGGGACATCATTGATACACTCCTAAATCGAAGGGGTTAATAAGATGGACAGCCTTGAGGCACTTTGTGGCTTAAATAGCCTGATTATACTCGGACACTCACAAGCTAGTCCAATTTATTTGTATTTTTGTAGATCATGAAGAGTCTTTACTAGATGTATACAATAATTATCTTTACTATAAGTATATTACCATGATTCCTATTATAGATATATCATGGCATCTTTACTATAAGTATACTGAGGCATCTTTCCAGATTTGGGTATAAGGAACATCCCATTAATTGTAAAAAGTTACTACGTATATTTCTCTACATATGTTTGATAAACCTGATCAGTCTGTGCCCTAGAGATCTGACAGTCTTTCACTGTAAGACTGGATTAATATAAGTATAAATACATTATACAATACAATACAATATATTTATAACCCTCTCCAACTGGGCTATTCAAATATGTGTGGTGACAAATAAAGGGCTGATGCATTTCCACATATGCACTCACCACCCCCGTGGTTGATGAATATTTCAACCTTGCTCCCTCATGATTTGAATACATTTCCCATTATTATACCCCATGGGAATATATATCAGAACCCTATTGGGATTAGATACTGTATGTATACAGCCAGGTCATATATTTACCTTAATATATACAGTCATTTATCATAACTAAAGGATACCAAGTTCAGCAATAATTCCCACTTTTATTGTTTATGTTTATTTTAAATTTATGTTCTTAATTATTTTTTAATATGTACGTGTATGCATCTGCAATTTGGTTCTGCACATATGAGATTAAGAGGTATTATCTCAGATTTGCACATATCATATTTATGCTATATTGTTTAAATAGCTTAATTTGCCAAAACACGACTCACAATGGTTTATTGTAACCATGACTACAGTCACCATGGCGAGCTATATACACAGTTGCACACGATCGGCCAGTATGCTATATTACTATGGCGATCTAAATTCTTATATATGACACTTAGTTCTATTTGACTCACTATATACATATATCTGTATGTGACATTAATTTTGCCGAAGAAGCATTGGTATAATTTGAAGGTTGAGTAACAATACAGCCGCTAACCGGAAGTGAGATAATACAACTTCCGGTAGATGTTAGCACTGTGGAAGGCATAGTGCGTTCCACGCTCGTGATTTGGCGCACTTTTGGAGAAGCACTAAGTTTGTGAGTGGTATTTTGACACTATAAATTGTTTGAGTTATGTCTATGTATTTATGCTGATGAAGGGGTTGTGAACCCCGAAAACGTTCCAATAAATTAGTTTGTTTTTACATACAGTATATATATATAGATATACACTTTGGAGCCCTTTCCACTCAAATGTCTTAAAACATGCATAATCATTTTTAAAATTTTACCATGTGTTTTAATGTGTATTTACCATCAATATTTAACATTCCAATGTTCTTTACATAGGAGAAAATGTTTTTAGTATTTTTAAATATATATTCCTATATATATATCTATACCTGTATAGATAGATAGATATTTTTTAAATTAATCATATATAAATAGAAATATATATTTAAAAATAAAAATAATTTTTTCTTCTATGTGAAGCACATTGGAATGTAAAATATGCATAAATTCCTTCGGGTTGAGCGCGCTTGGTCTAACTCAGTGTTGGGGTAGCGTGCGAGCAATAAGTGTTATTTTTTTTTAATCAATGCACTCCATTAAAGTTTATGGAGAGAAGAAGTTAAGGTGGTCATGATTTTCAAAGTCCTGAAGTTAGGGCGTCGGGTTTTGCTCATGCGCAAACCATTTACTTTTAACTTGTAATACACCTGAGTTAAAAGTTTACTTCTTCCGGCTAAATAGCACACCACTTGTACTCTAGACCATTATAATGTAGTTAAATACATGATTAGATTCTATATAATCTAAAGTTTATCAGAGTTGGAAATCCTTAAAATTGATTTTTTTATTTTAAAAAACAATAAGTATTTCAGCTGCAGCAGAATTTTCCCCATAGACTAAAACACAATAAATGATCGTACAGGCAGTTTTGTAACACCCCACTGATTGACAATGGGGAATATATAAAAGACATAAAATTTGTATTGCAAACATTGTACAATGTACAAATAAAATGCATAATTATTCATATATAATAAAACACTTCATATTGGATTGTGATCTTAGAATTAGCGATCTGATAATTAAATTATGTTGTTGACTAACTTACGGCTAGATTTAGAGTTCTGCGGCCAAAGGGGTGTGTTAGCTATGCATGCTTTTTTCCCCCCGCACCTTTTAAATACCGCTGGTATTTAGAGTTCACAGAAGGGCTGCGTTAGGCTCCAAAAAAGGAGCGTAGAGCATATTTACCGCCACTGCAACTCTAAATACCAGCGTTGCTTACGGACGCGGCCAGCTTAAAAAACGTGCTCGTGCACGATTCCCCCATAGGAAACAATGGGAAAGTTTGAGCTGAAAAAAAACCTAACACCTGAAAAAAAAAAAAAAGCAGCGTTCAGCTCCTAACGCAGCCCCATTGTTTACTATGGGGAAACACTTCCTACGTCTGCACCTAACACCCTAACATGTACCCCGAGTCTAAACACCCCTAACCTTACACTTATTAACCCCTAATCTGCCGCCCCCCCTATCGCTGACACCTGCATATTTTTTTTAACCCCTAATCTGCCACTCCGTATACCGCCGCTACCTACATTACACCTATGTACCCCTAATCTGCTGCCCCTAACACCGCCGACCCTATATTATATTTATTAACCCCTAATCTGCCCCCCACAATGTCGCCGCCAGCTACCTACAATAATTAACCCCTAATCTGCCGATCGGATCTCGCCGCTAGTCTAATAAATGGATTAACCCCTACAGCTAAGTCTAACCCTAACACTAACACCCCCCTAAGTTAAATATAATTTAAATCTAACGAAATAAATTAACTCTTATTAAATAACTTATTCCTATTTAAAGCTAAATACTTACCTGTAAAATAAACCCTAATATAGCTACAATATAAATTATAATTATATTGTAGCTATTTTAGGATTAATATTTATTTTACAGGCAACTTTGTAATTATTTTAAACAGGTACAATAGCTATTAAATAGTTATTTACTATGTAATAGCTAAAATAGTTAAAATAATTACAAAGTTACCTGTAAAATAAATCCTAACCTAAGTTACAATTAAACCTAACACTACACTATCAATAAATTAATTAAATAAACTAACTACAATTACCTACAATTAAACCTAACACTACACTATCAATAAATTAATTAAATAAACTACCTAAAATTACCTACAATTAAACCTAACACTATCAATAAATTAATTAAATACAATACCTACAAATAAATACAATGAAATAAACTAACTAAAGTACAAAAAATAAAAAAGAACTAAGTTACAAAAAATTCTATTGGCTGTTCCGATCAGCCAATAGAATGCGAGCTCAATCTGATTGGCTGATTGGATCAGCCAATCGGATTGAACTTGAATCTGATTGGCTGATTCCATCAGCCAATCAGAATATTCCTACCTTAATTCCGATTGGCTGATAGAATCCTATCAGCCAATCGGAATTTGAGGGGCGCCATCTTGGATGACGTCATTTAAAGGAACCGTCATTCGGCGAGTAGGCGTCGCTTGAAGAGGTTGGATCCGCGTCGGCTGGGAAGAAGATGGCTCCACTCCGGAAGAAAGAAGATTGAAGATGCGGCTTGATAGAAGACTTCATCCCGATGATGGACTTCCGACTTCAGCCCGATGATGGAGTTCTTCAGCCGCCACTTGGATCAAGACTTCGGACCCTCTTACAAGGTAGGGAGATCTTCAGGGGCTTAGTGTTAGGTTTATTTAAGGGGGGTTTGGGTTAGATTAGGGGTATGTGGGTGGTGGGTTGTAATGTTGGGGGGGGGTTTGTATGGTTTTTTTTACAGGCAAAAGAGCTGAATTCTTTGGGGCATGCCCCGCAAATGGCCCTTTTCAGGGCTGGTAAGGTAAAAGAGCTTTGAACTTTTTTAATTTAAAATAGGGTAGGGCATTTTTTTATTTTGGGGGTCTTTGTTATTTTATTAGGGGGCTTAGAGTAGGTGTAATTAGTTTAAAATTGTTGTAATATTTTTCTAATGTTTGTAAATATTTTTTTATTTTTTGTAACTTAGTTCTTTTTTATTTTTTGTACTTTAGTTAGTTTATTTCATTGTATTAATTTGTAGGTATTGTATTTAATTAATTTATTGATAGTGTAGTGTTAAGTTTAATTGTAGGTAATTGTAGTTAGTTTATTTAATTAATTTATTGATAGTGTATTGTTAGGTTTAATTGTAACTTAGGTTAGGATTTATTTTACAGGTAACTTTGTAATTATTTTAACTATTTTAGCTATTAAATAGTTATTAACTATTTAATAGCTATTGTACCTGTTTAAAATAATTACAAAGTTGCCTGTAAAATAAATATTAATCCTAAAATAGCTACAATATAATTATAATTTATATTGTAGCTATATTAGGGTTTATTTTACAGGTAAGTATTTAGTTTTAAATAGGATTAATTTATTTAATAATAGTTAATTTTTTTCGTTAGATAAAAATTATATTTAACTTAGGGGGGGTGTTAGGGTTAGGGTTAGACTTAGCTTTAGGGGTTAAAAAATTTATTAGAATAGCGGTGAGCTCCGGTCGGCAGATTAGGGGTTAATGTTTGAAGTTAGGTGTCGCGATGTTAGGGAGGGCAGATTAGGGGTTAATACAATTTATTATAGGGTTATTGAGGCGGGAGTGAGGCGGATTAGGGGTTAATACATTTATTATAGTAGCGGTGTGGTTCGGTCGGCAGATTAGGGGTTAATAAGTGTAGGTAAGGTAGTGGCGACATTGGGGGGGGGCAGATTAGGGGTTAATAAATATTATGTAGGTGTTGGCGATGTTAGGGGCAGCAGATTAGGGGTACATAGGGATAATGTAGCTGGCGGCGGTGTACGGAGCGGCAAATTAGGGGTTAAAAAAATTTAATAGAGTGGCAGCGATGTGGGGGGACTTCGGTTTAGAGGTACATAGGTAGTTTATGGGTGTTAGTGTACTTTAGAGCACAGTAGTTAAGAGCTTTATAAACCGGCGTTAGCCCAAAAAGCTCTTAACTACTAACTTTTTTCTGCGGCTGGAGTTTTGTCGTTAGATTTCTAACGCTCACTTCAGCCAAGACTCTAAATACCGGCGTTAGGAAGATCCCATTGAAAAGATAGGATACGCAAATGGCGTAGGGGGATCTGCGGTATGGAAAAGTCACGGCTGTAAAGTGAGCGTTAGACCCTTTCCTGACTGACTCCAAATACCAGAGGACGGTAAAAACCAGCGTTAGGAGCCTCTAACGCTGGTTTTGACGGCTACCGCCCAACTCTAAATCTAGCCGTTAGTATTAATCTAGTACATGAAATACTGCAAGAAACATAAAATTATATAGCACTCAGGAATATGAAAGAATAGCAGTTACACATGTAAAAATATTTTTAGCTTTAAAAAAAAAAAAAAAAAGAGTTAGGTAAAAGTTCTTTAAAAGTAATGTTGTACTAACAGGAAGAACATGGCTGTATACAACTGGGTACCGGGACTCTACTGCTCACAAACAAAATGTTTGTTTTATTCAGCACAGGAAAACAAAAAGAACAAAAAACTATAAAACATTTTGAAACACTCTATTTATGAAGAGACACAGAAAATATTTGAATATCATCCCCTTTAAATAAGACTCTATTTGCCAGATATTCAAACCTCTCTTGTCAGGTGAGATATTCTAAAATGATCCTCCAGCACTGCGAGATCCCTAGTGATATTTTCAAAAGGCAGATTTTGCTTTACTTCTCCATGGGGTGTTCCCTGTATTTCTGTATGTGAAGGAGAGACAAGCCCAGTGCAATATAGAATTGCATGGCATGGCAGTTCTGCTGCATTTACACTTTGTGCTTTGTATTTTATATCACTTTACACTGCAGATTAAAGGGACATGAAACCCAAAATATTTATTTTGTGATTCCGATAGAATATACAATTTTAAATAACTTTCCAATTTACTTCTGTTATCTAATTGGCTTTGTTCTCTTGGCATCTTTTGTCAAAAAGCAAATCTAGGTAGGCTCAGGTGCAGGGAGCTAGCTGTTGATTGGTATTTGCACATATATACTTCTTATCATTTGCTTACTAATGTGTTCAGTTAACTCCCAGTAGTGCATTGCTGCTCCTTCAACAAAAGATACCAAGAGAATGAAGCAAAATTGATAACAGAAGTAAATTGAAGTTGTTTAAAATCGGAGGCCCTATCTGAATCATGAAATCAAAAAATTTGAGTTTAATTTCACAGAAATATACAAAGTATGATCCTTATTTGTTAAAGTAGCACAGAAATTTTCAAAACATAATCAGAATTAGTAAAATCACTGCCAGAGCTAAATCTAAATGTATTAAAATATAAATGAGAAAGTGAAAAGCTTAAATGTAATAATACTGAAAGGACCCAATCTGAAATGTAAAGTAATATAAAATACAAAGCACAAATTGTAAGTGGAATAAACTCTCATATCATGCAGTGCTACATTACACTGGGCTTGTCTCTCCTTCAGATATAGAAATTAAAGCGATCTCACAGTACTGGAGAGTTCCGTCCCTTTTCTTTTGAATATTCAGTGAGTTCAGCCCCTGTGAAGTCTGAACTGCACTCCTTTGAATATCAGAGCCTAATTCACTACTTAAAAATATATTGCACACACGTATAGGAAACTGGTTAATAAGCTTATTACCATAACTCCCAGTTATCCTTTTCAGTCAACATTTTTTTACATAGATTGATAGATAGATAGATAGATAGATAGATAGATAGATGATAGGATATATTAGATATATATAAATAGATATAATTACTTCCTGTATGCTTAGCATTTACTGCCACTGGACTAAATGCTGTAAAGATTATTTTTCCTGCAAGCAACTACAGCAAGATTTGCTAGGTGTATGAGCCCTTTGCAGAATGCAAAAAGCAACTTTCTTCACTAAAAGCTCTCTAAGGTTCATTCCCTGTTTAATTACATTTCATAGTTTGCATTTTTCTTATTTATTTTAAAAACCACCCTTTAATTTTGTGATTTATGCTGTGTAGAATGAGGTCAGAGTGTTGCCAATGGGCTGAACAAGGTATTCCTTAGGGTTTTGAAGCTTTCAGAAGAAATTTCTTTTTTTTTTTTTAAATAAGAATAGTATTTTAAAATAATTTTTGAAAGTTTGCCAGGTACTAACAAATAAGATTCTGTGGCTTACTGCAAGAGGTGTAGTTAATGAGGGTCATTACTTTCTATGGGACTGGGCTCACAAGTTATCACCACTTTAAGGTTCAACCATTTTTTTCATGTATCTCAGCAGAGGTCATGGGATTTTATTGCTTCTAGTTTAATGATTCACTAATGCTTCAGTGTTGCAATCAAGAGGTCAAAACTGAAAAAAATGATTTATACGTAAATGTTATTAAAGGAAAATAAGATAAGAAAGCTATCTTGAAGTTTGAAGTTCGCTTCTCTAATATATACAGAAACATAACATTTGGGCCAGATTACAAGTGGAGTGCTATTTAGCGCTTTCGCTATAACGCTAATTGCGCTAGAAGTACATTTTTGGATGTGTTGGGTTGCGCTGGTATTACGAGCTGAAAGTAAAAATTTATCGAACTCACGCTAAACCAACGCGTGCAAAAAGCAAAACTTACAATATTGCATGTGTGTTCACATATTCCTCCATAGAAGTGAAACCAAATTGCATATTCTCATTTCTCGAAAGTTAACCACAACTCTAAGGATGCGGTAATCATTCTAGCATAAATAGTGATTGCGCTCAAGTGATCGCGTTTACTTTCAACTTGTAATACCAGCACAATTTAATCTGCGTGCAAACGATCGCAAAACCCCAATATCGCTTACGCACAAATGTTTGCGCTCAACTCATAATCTGGCCCATTGATGGCAGATAAGAACCATAGGCCCAATAAGTTGTGCTTATCCCAATCATTCTTGAAGTCCCCCACAGTGTTTGTCACCACCTCCAATGGTAGTTTATTCCATGAATCAATCACCCTTTCTGTGTAGAAGTGCTGCCATAAATTACTCCTGAATCTAGTAGCCTTCACCTTGACTTCATGATCTCTTGTTCTTGAAATTTTCTTTTTATAAAAAATACCCATAGCCTCAGCTTTACTAGATATATTTAATTTAAAATCTCCAATAAAGCTAGCACTTCCACCAAAAGTATATTGTCTGGGCTTTTACTTCAATAATATTATTTATTCAAATGAAACTAATCATACAAACATGTTGTCGTTAAGGGGCCATTAGACCCCTTCATCAGAACAAATAATATATAAATACATTTAGAATGGGGAGGCATTAATAATTATTATAGCTACTGTGTTGCCCAAATCTATGTGTCTGCAGCATTTTGATACACAATCATTTTTAGATTTGCTACCTTCCTAGAATCAAATCAAAATGTAAAGAAACTCTAACATAAATGTTTAAAATGTGCATAATTTATATCAGAAACTAATCCAGGATTGACAAATGATCTAAAAAAAAGAAAGGTGTTTTTACATTTGAAAAAGTTGAAAATGTCACCTTCTTGCACAATGTGAAAGGCTAGGAACATGTAAGTCTATTGTCTTTATAAGCCAGTTGATGTATGGCTTCTTTACTTTTAGAGCATCCACAAACTAATGTCATACCCATTCTAATGAAAAGTAAACCAATGTTTAATAATATTTACTATTTTACAATTATATACTTAATGGATCTTGGAAGCAAAGTGAAACTCTGCTACACATATCATACGTACTTTTCTTAGAACAAATATCACACAAAGATTGTTGTCTCGTTTTATTGTTGACTTGAAAGACTACAGGACATAGTTCATACAGAAAGGTGTTCCCTATTGGCTGCCTGTGGTCACAAGGTAATGTGTTTGTTTGCTATGATATAAAGTATTTCAGCAAAGAAATGAAACTCAGCTAAGCCAATTGTTATAAAATGAAAGAAAAAAACACTATAGTTTGAAAGGGAAATATTGACACAGGGTATTAAAATACAACTCTGTGTATCAATAGCTGCTACAGAAGAATAAATGTATATTTTGCTGAATTAAATCACTGTTCTGTGAGTTGCTTGGTGCACCAACAATTTAAATCACTGCAGCTTAAAGGGATTAAACCACTGGTGTGTATGCTTCTCAGCTATATGATTTATTTATATATTATTATCTGTCACTGGGGCTTAAAATAAATTAAATCTATGTATTAATAGTTGTCATTGTTTTGTGAAGACAATGCTCTGTGTGTTACTTGTAGTCATGGGTAGTTAAATCACGTCTTTGTGGCTTTGTGACCGTTTTGAGGGTTAAATCAATTCTGTGTGTTACTGGCAATCAGAGGGGTTCAATTTGTTCTATGCCTTACTGGCAGAAAAAGGTTACCTGCTGATTAGGTGTGAAAACTTTATATAGCGAAAAAGACTGTTCTGGGGCAACATTTTGTGAAGAGTTCATTCAAGGGACAGTCAACACCAGAATTTTTGTTGTTTTGTTGTTTAAAGGTAATCCGTTTATTACCCATTCCCCAGTTTTGCATAACCAACACAGTTATAATAATACACGTTTTACCTCTGTAATTATCTTCTGCTGACAGCCCCCTTATTTCAGTTCTTTTGACAGGCATGCAGTTTAGCCAATCAGTGCTCACTCCTAGGTCACTTTACGTGCATGAGCGCAATGTTATCTATATGAAACATGTGAACTAATGCCCTCTAGTGGTCAAAATGTATTCAGATTAGGAGCAGTCTTCAAGGTCTAAGAAATTAGCATATGAACCTCCTAGTTTTAGCTTTCAACTAAGAATACCAAAAGAACAAAGCAAAATTGGTTATAAAAGTAAATTGGGAAGTTGTTTAAAATTGCATGCCCTATTTAAAACATGAAAGTTTTTTTTGGACTTGACTGTCCCTTTAAGGCTAACAATGCACTGAAAATCATATTCTTGCAACCTATAAAAAATACTGCTCTTTCATATAAAAATTTTTTTTAGTTAAAAGGCACAGTAAAGTTAAACTTTCCATTTTATTAATATTATCATTTTTGCTTAGTTCTCTCTCTATCCTTTGCTAAAGAATAATGTTAAGTGAGCCCAGGAGCGTGCGTGTCTATAGCTGTCTATGGCAACAGTGTTTGTATCTATGTACAACATTGCTATAAACAAAGGTGCAAACTCTGAAGCCAGATGCCTGAAGACATGCGCACGCTCCTGAGCTCACCTAGGATTTTTCTTTAACAAAGGATACAAAGAGAACTAAGCAACACTGATAATTGAAATCAATTAAAAAATTGTATAAAATCTCATGCTTTATCAATCAATTTAAGTTTACATTTGGCTTTAATGTCTCTTTCATAAGGGATTAAATGCTTACCGGATCCTTCTTCACAGAGGAGAGGATTTAACATAACTTAATTAAATAACTATGTACATGAGAATGTAGTGCGAAATAACGACAGACAAACTTTTTATGGGAAAATGTTGTGACCGTCACAGGCCATAAAATTTTATTAACCTAACAAACTAGATAGAACTGATAGAACTGAAAATATATGGCGGCATAGAGATCAGCTAACCCAGAACAGCAAGGAGATCACCGGCCCAACGGGAACAGCAGCAGAGGGGTCTCTGCCCTAAGGAGATGACGCTGAGGGGTTGCAGAGATCACGTGACCATCCCTCAAAAGGGAGGAAGGAGGGTTACCGTCACGTGCACGTGAGGGCCTACCCTCCTCCCCGGAAGTCTGGTCATCACTCACCCCTAGCGACCTTCTCCTGCGCAACCGGACCGAGGATCTCCCGCCACAAGGAAGCATTTTAATGGTACCCTTGCCGCCAACCCACAACCCGATTTACAGGAGGGGTAGCAGAGCTCTCTGAATGTCCCCTATGAATAAATCCAGCCCCACATCTGAAAGGTGAACTTTATCCCTTCTATATAGCTCGGTTCTATCAGCCGAAATGGCTTCGTGCCGTACCACAAAGCCACCTGACCCAGTGACGGTTTTCGCTAAAGACGCATTGATCTTCTTCCTAACCCGGTATGCCACCGTATGGGCCGACATATGCCTCCAGTGGAGACGGGGTATTATATGGGACCACCCTATCATGACCCCCGGGATGCGTACTCTAAGCCACCCAATGTCTGCCTGCATAACCTTGATCAACTGTAAAACTGGTATGGCCCCCACATCGTTACCCCCTAGGTGAAGAATAATAATGTGAGGCTTCCCCCAGCGTACCAGGGCCTCAGATATGGTTCCTGCTAATTGGGGCCAGCACATCCCCCTATCACCCAACCACCTAACGGATGCCTTGTTGGGAGGGAGACCTAGGGATTGGCCAATTGGGAGGGAAGCACAGCGTAGGGAGGCCCAGTGGACAAAGGAGTGGCCCACAATCCAGATTCGCTTCACTCCGGGGGTAGTGCCTGTGGAGACAAACATTTTAGTATCCTGAATTAACATCTAAACATTAAACAATTGGACGGACATAGGTTCTGAAACAATTGGACCGCCAACGCCCAATACGTTTTATGTCCTCGTTCGAAGAGCCCGCTTGCGCTGCGTTAGTCGCGGCCCCTATGCGAAAAGAGTGCGGGGCCAGTCTGCTAGCGTCCAGCCCCGCCTGGACTGCCGCCAATTTTAGGACCCTACCGAACTGAAATTTGGAAAGGGATCTGCCGTCCGCGTGGACCAGAAATTGTCCCGGGCCAGGCGGCCTTTGAGCCAGGTAAAGGTTAACGCAGTTAACCGGGCAGCATGCGCTGTTCACCTGAGGGTGAACGGGGATCCAGGTTCCCTTTCCCTCCTGATCTGTCTTTGATCGCGGCAGGAAAAGAAGTAAGGAATCAGGGGCAGCTCTAATATGCTGCAGTTGTATACCTGCCCCTGACGCCTGCTTGGAGGGTGCTACTACCTCACTAACTCTAAGAGCGGCGGCAAAGGCCAGATTAAACGCAGTTTTGAAGAGTAGAGCTTCAAAATCTGATCTACACACCACGTCGAGCGCCAAGAGCAATCCCTCCAGGCGGTCGCGGGTGATGGGTTCGCGCGTGTCTATTTTCCGCTGCTGCGATCTGCCCCAACCCTTGATCACCTGTCTAATAAAAAAGGAATTGGTTGGGTCAGGAATGGCTAATGCCCTATAGAAAAATGAGAGGGCGGCCAATTTGGATTGTATTGCCCCCTGACGGACCCCAGAGGCATGCAAACTCACCAGCCAATCATGTAAAGTGTCCCTAGACCCCTGAGCAGCATCGGCTCCCCTGGACGCACAGAAATTGTCCCATTCAGACCACATGCGGGCATAGGCGTGCCAAGTGGATGGTGCTAAGGAGGAGCGGACCAACGGCAGCAAGGCTATCCAGGAAGGACGAGCTGCCAAAGGAAATCAGGACAGCGTAAACCCATGGCTGCAGCTTTGGGGGCTAACTGGCGAAATGTCACCCATTCGAATCGTGACAGGGCGTCAGCTACAACATTGTTAACGCCCGGGACATGACGGGCCTGGAACTGGATGTTAAGGTCCAGACAGCGCAACACCAGGTGGCGCAGCAAGGTAATGACCTTTGCTGAGGTGGCTGACAAGTTATTGATCGCAAAAACCACACTGATGTTGTCCGTCCAGAACACAACAGTCCCGTTCGCCAACTTCTCACCCCACAGCTCGACCGCCAAGACCACGGGGAATAGCTCCAGGAGAGTGAGGTTGCGAGTAAGGCCCGCTGGGGCCCAGGACTCCGGCCAGGGCTCCGCGCTCCACTCTCCCTGGAAATAGGCCCCGTAACCGTGCGATCCAGCTGCGTCAGTGAAAAGGTGCAGTAACTGGCTAGACATGGGAGGGGTACGCCAGACCCGAATCCCGTTAAATCGCGTGAGAAATTGTTCCCAGACTACTAGGTCAGCTAGCAATTCACTCCCTAGGGTTATCTTTGACTTCGGGTTTGACCTACCACTAAGCTGTCTTTCCAGTCTACGGTTAAAAACCCGACCCATGTGGATAACTCTGCATGCGAAATTAAGCAAACCTAACAGGGATTGTAACTGTTTCAGGGAAATAACTGCATTAGAGACTGCCGCTCTGACCGCCTCAAGCATGCCCTGAACTTTATCAGGTGGCAACCTACAGAGCCTAGCCTGGGTATCGATTTCGATTCCCAGGAAAACTAAACAGGACGCGGGGCCTTGCGTTTTGTCCTCTGCCAGGGGCACCCCAAAATGCCTCATGACGCTGCGCATGATGTTCATTGTGGATAAACAATCATCGGAGCCTGCTCTCCCCACAATGAGAAAATCGTCCAGGTAGTGTGCTATGGGATCGCTGCCCACTTCTGAAGCTACGACCCAATGAAGGAAACTGCTGAACGCTTCAAACAAAGCACATGACAAAGAGCAGCCCATGGGCAGGCAGCGATCCACGTAGTACACACCTGCAAACTTACAACCCATTAGATGGAAAACTGAAGGGTGGAGTGGAAGAAGCCTAAATGCCGACTCAATGTCTAGTTTCGCCAATAGAGCACCATGACCCGCCCTCCTGACCAGGTCTAGTGCGCTATCAAAGGATTGATAGCGCACTGAGCTGAGTTGGGGGTCAATGGCATCATTGACTGAGCTACCTTTTGGGTACGACAGGTGCTGAATGAGGCGAAACTTCCCCGGCTCTTTCTTGGGAACCACCCCCAACGGGGAAATGACCAAATCAGGTAAAGGTGGGGCAGCAAAGGGGCCAGCCATTCGCCCTAAAGTCACTTCTTTATTAATTTTATCCCTCAATACTTCGGGGTGTTGGTATGCTGAAATAAGGTTCCTATTAAATTTCTTACCCTTGATTTGCCTAACTGTGGGGATATGAAAACCAAATGAAAAACCCTCCCATAACATACGTGCCGCCGCCTGGTCTGGGTAAGCCCACAACCAGGGTGCCATCGCATGTACCTTAACTGGCGTTTCCGCCTTTCTGGCCCAAGCTTGCTGAAGGGGGCTTATTGGTATGTTCCCTACGTTTGATGCAGTCACTGCCAGGGTGTGGACCGGAGCAGTACCTGCAGACGTGTCTGAAGGTGCAGGCGCTACCCTTGTCGCATTTTTTATCCTGGAAGGGCCAGCAAGTTCCCCCCCGTTTCCTGCTTCTAGTGTTACGAAAAGACTGCTGCGCTGATTGCTGAGTTGAAGTTACAGCAGCGGGTGCACCCCCTTTTGGTTCCATTCGCTGCCACAACTGGTTGTCAGTAGAGTCAAAAGTCAGGGAAGGATTTCCTGCCATTTTCCTCCTGAACTCAGCATCATATTCCCTCCACACACCTTCACTGTGATTACGCTGAATCCAGTGAATAGTGTCCGTGTATTTTAGGATAGGCAAACTCTGGGAGGGGTACTTTTCGATATAACAGGAGGAAAAAACTCTGAAGCACTGGAGCCACTCATCAAAAGTGTCTGGGCGTTTAAATTTTTTAGGCCCTGTTCCCTCAGCGCTCCTCTCTCTCTGCCTATACGCCTCCACCGAAAGGTCAAATATATTGACATATTTTCCACGGTGAATCCTACTGACCACCTTTTTGCGCAGGTGTCTATGCAATGAGTATATTTTTCCTGGGCTTGCGTCCCCATAAAGGGCTGCTCGCCTTTCAGAGATGGCCCTGGTAGGGAGAGGTTCAGCTGGCACCTCTGTAGAGGTAGATGGGTTTTGCGTGGCGGTATTACTAGCGCTGTCCTGCTTATTATCTGGCGCGACCCCCCTCTTTAAAATTTTCTTAATCATTCTAAACATTTTCTTCTGACCTGCCCCCTGTAAACCCAAGGAAGAGTCAGTCTCAGACCCTGAGTCAGAAGAGGATGAGTCAGAGGAAGAATGGTCATTGTGTGTAAATAAAGCATTCTCACCGTGACTAATGGCAGGAGGTCCCTGACCCATGCTGGTAACGGGCTGGCCTGCTTGCTGGTTTTGGAGGGCGACTCCTGAAGACCCTTGCTGTGCAGTGGAAGTGGTGGCTGCTGCTCCTGCTGTAATGCTGCCTGCTACTCCTGCATCCGCCCCACTCATGACTGTGGCAGTTTTGGTCCGTGTTTTTGCTGCACTTTGTGATCCAATTGCTCCCTGCAAAAGAGATAGAATTTGGCGAGCACTTTGCCCAATGGATGTGTCTGGATTATCAGTAGCAAGGGGTGGATGAGCTATATGAAGCGTGTTTGCAACCTGAGTATTATTTGCAGACATCACCATAGGTGTATGAAATCCCTGACTCGCTGACTGTCCATTCGCAGATGTCTGAGCATTCACACCCTGCTGGTCTACAATAGGGTTATGGCTAGCCTGGCTTATTGATTGTGCATGGCTTAATGAGTGTGCATGAGCGCCCTGCGTGGCTGCAATGGGGGAGTGGAGACCCTGAGCAGAGGCTTGTACTCCATGTATGCCTGTCATAATGGGATGTTGTACCTGGCCTAAAGATTGCACACTTGCATTATGTATGCCAACCAGGGGTGTATTATATCCCTGAGGTGCTGCTTGTATATTCACACCATGCAAAACCGCATTCACACCAATGGGGGATGGTAAATGATGAGACGGTAAATGATACTCAATGCTCTGATTCACATGCATACTGCGATCATTGCCCTGAGTCACATGCAGACTATTATCAGACATTTGTGTATTAATGACAATATCCTGCGGCTGAGCGGCCGCTTGAACTAAACCACTATCAGCCCTGTGTGGGTTAACAATATCGGGAGCGGCCTGCTGAACGGCATTTGCGTTATCTCCCATTTGTAAAAACTGTAATGGCCTCATTGCCCTGGAAGGGTTAACACTGCGTGCCCCCCTACCCCTATTACTGGCTATCTGCCTGGTACTACCTCTTATGATGGAGCGACCCCTTTGATGCCCCTGAGGATTAACGATCAAATGTGCTGGTCGCTTGCGCTGTTTGCTTGCGCTGCTAAGGCCCCTCCGACCCCCCACTGATAACCCGCCAACGGCCAAGGACGGCTCTCGGTGCTCACCTGCAAGTGGCGTTGCCCCGGGAGCCGATGTCCCTGCGACCGCGCGGGAGTCTGCCAAGCCGGAAGTGCCGATGTCCGCTTCCGGTGACGTCACTAACATGGCGTTGACACCGGAAGTCGGCCCCGGACCACGCGGCTGGCGAAGGAGATCGCTAGGCCCTGGGGAGTCCAGCATAGGCCCTGGGGTGACATGGGCCTCGGGTATGGTGCGCCTATGGGCAAGTGGACCGGGTGTTGCGGGTTGAGGGGCCGTTACAGAGGCCATGTTCCGGCCGGGCTGGGGACCGCGTGTTGCCACGTGTGGTGCCTCAATGAGAGGTGTGAAAGGGCGATGCCTGCTGGGGGTAGTTAAAGCAGGATCCGGATCCTGACTAGAAGGATCAGGAGGGAGAACAACTGGTGTCACGCTGGGCCCTGGGGAGGCTGCAGCCATTGCAGATATTATGTTTTTTAACAAGTCAGAAACTGCTGACATAGCAGCAGGGGGTACTGCACTAAGAAATGAGGCCTGAACACTATCAAGGGGTAAATTAACCTGCTGGGTCTGCAATGCTTGCGGTCTGGGGGATTCCTGAGCTAACTCAGTATCAATAGGTCCCTGCTCTTCCACATTATGAACCTGGGCTGACACAACAGTAGTATATTGAGTTGGGGGAATGATATCTAAATCATCCTCAGTAACAGATGGAACACTTATCTTTATTTTTTCTTTAGCAGGTGCAGGAGGTTCCTGCTCCGACTGGTAACGTCTGGGAGGCAGAGTAGAACACCTGGAACGATGCATAGCTGCACTGGTGATGACAGAACTGCTAAGAAAAACTGCTTCAGCCAGGATCCGGAGAAGAAGAGGAAGTTGCAAGGGGGGAACTCAGCTTATCTACTGGTAAGGAGGGGCCTACCCTAAATTGCAACAATGTTGCACCCAGCACCTTCCCTCTCTCTTCTAACTCACTCTCCTACAGCCTTAACCCTTAGACTGCTCCAGGCTTATACTAAGCCCTACACTGCATTTCTGCTGCAACAATATAACGCAGGAGCTTTTTTAATGAGTGTATCCCTATTAGCAAAACAACCAAATTGTACTATTTTCATACAAGCATTTAAAACATTTTTAAGCAGAACAATTTCAATGCAGTTCTAATTGCTGGCATATACATTATGATTGTGTAGGAAATATGATGGACTGAAATAAGACTATTGACCTCTCTCAATGCAAGGTATCAGTGGGCCTCAAAGGGAATGGAATGAAGGAAAACAATAGATCTGTATGACATCCACATTTTCTATGGATGGCTTTGAATTTGAGAACACCCAAACATGCTACACAAACCACATTTCTTCTTATGCACAAGCAAAGAACACAAGGAACTTCAAGTGTACATGTTAAAATAGGTGTAATTCCACATTATAACTTCATTATAAAACCCAGTATTCATATGTTTCTTGAGTGGCTTTATTCGACTCACATTTGCATTGACAGAATGTTTTTTCAATTTTTGTATAGTCTGGATTTAAATGATTCCAAAAACCTAGACCAGCGGTCGCCAACCAGTGGTCCATGGACTACTGGTGGTCCACGAGAAAATGTTGGTGGTCCTTGACACCATCAAGCAGGAATGTATAGAATAAATGTACAAAAAAAATGAGAACAATAAAATAGTGATAAAATAAATGTGAAACAATGGTAAATAAAGGTTCAATAGTAATGGAAGAATATGTCCGTTCCTGAAAGAACTTTCTGATGTCTTGAATCTTCAATGGT
This sequence comes from Bombina bombina, assembly GCF_027579735.1. Taxonomy (NCBI): domain Eukaryota; kingdom Metazoa; phylum Chordata; class Amphibia; order Anura; family Bombinatoridae; genus Bombina; species Bombina bombina. The sequence goes on along the minus strand of NC_069499.1, from coordinate 607,380,144 downwards.
TGGTTCTGGTTGACTCTGGACAGTATGTATTGACAGTTGTCGTTTGGGATCCCTTTACACTATTGTTTACTGTGATTTTAACATTTTAAATAAATATTTCTTACCTGATCATGCTGTGGGATACTGTTTGCATACCAGTATAAAGTAGGTGTGCGCATCATATAGAGCTTGTATGAGCTCCAACAAATGTGAGTAATCATTCGTCCCATCATATCTCGCCCAGTGGGTTTACACTATTTTGTGTTTCCTCTCTTCTCTCATTTGAGGACCCATTGAAGATTGAAGACATTAGAGAGTTCTTTCAGGAACGGACATATCCTTCCATAGCTATTGAACTTTTATTTACCTTTGTTTCACATTTATTTTATTACCATCAAGGGAATTAAATCTCCTCTGATTGTGTCACCCCGTCGTGCCGCAACTCCCTACAGTGCCTGGACATCAGTGAAAATCAACTGAGGTAAATTACAATCTCCCTACGCACGTTGCGTAGTACTGCCCAACTTGCATAGCTAGATTGTATTTTTACCTCCTCCCGCCTGGTGCGCTGCTCAGAGGAAGATGCTTCCATTCTAAAGCCAGCAGAGGTTGGTATAGTCTTGGCTTGAAATAGTCGAATTTAAGTATATAAAAAAGAAAATCTTAATAAAATTTCTCTCTTAAATTTCATTTATTTTCTTCTCTTTACCTGTCTCTTTGTAGTAGTTTTCCTAATTCCTTCAGATGGACATACATCACTGTTTATCTTCCTCCCCTCCATCTTTTTTAAAAAAAAATGTTAATTATTTTTCATTCTAATAATTTTCCCGCGCACAAAGCCATTACACCTGAATTTCAGTAATTGCAATCCAGCAGATCAGTGATATCCCACCAGTATTATAGTAATTGCCAGTAACATCAGTCATGGTTAGCTCACATCCATATTGAGAGATTTCTGATATAAACTCAATTTATGACTCCAATGTCTGTCCATGATCAGAAGCAGTTTTGAATAATTCCTAACTGGGGAGGTAGCATGGAAGTCTTATGGTGCTTTTAAATATAATTCTTTTTTTCCCGCTTTCTGCCTCTCTGTTTCCAGCTCAAAAGTTGGCACTCACCCTTCATGTGTCATTTGGAAGTATTCTCTCAGTTCTATCATTCAGTTAGTTAATTCCAAAAAATAATTCTTAAAAATGTTTCAATATATACATAATGTAAACTTAGCTATGGTTATAGTAGTTATGTACAGTGTGTGTGTGCACGCGTCATAAATATACATGCAACCTCACATTAAATAACACACATAAGACATTTAAAATTCTAAAAGACTGTATAGATTGCACACTCTCTTTTAGGGTAGCATAACTACATAGCTGGATAGATATTTCTCTCAAAGGTAAGAGAAAAAGAAAATAAAACAAATTGTCATAGATAAAAGGAGCTTATAAACATAAATTTTCCCTTTTGTCTAATATGGCCACATCAGGGCCTCACTGAACACTATCCTCTGATTTGGGGGTACAGGCCTCTGTCGGACCTGCAGTATGACAAATACGAATTAGGGGAGGAGGACTGCCCCTCATCAAACGAATACAGCACCCTTATCTCCTAATAGGATCCCAGGCTCTATTAAGTGTCGCTATCTTACTAATGAACTGGGGTTTGGGCAAATCTGTCTCGGCTAGCCATCTTTCCCCTTGTCTTATGGGGTAGTAATCAATAGGTAGATAGAAGCTAAGCTAACAGCTGACCCAAGGGCCCAACAGTATTAAATATATTAATAAACATCTCAGAATCAGGTATAATAGTTCTCAGAGCATTGTATAAACTCCAAGTTCAGGAGAGGAGCAGTTCTGGAGTGGGGCTAGATCAGTCCTAGCAGTCTAGAAGCTACCATTATGCCTTTTACTTTACCCAATCCCGACTCTTGTATGAATACTTAAATCCAGAAAGCCTCCAGATATCCACTGCATCCCTTGGGGAGCTGAATCTACCATGTAATCCAGCGTGCACCACGACCCCAGGCCGCAACCCTTGCAAAGATACAGGGCAACATGATAATAGTGGGCTACCAGCTCCAAACGCTCCTTCGTAGAGCCTTGCGCAGGGGAGCCGGCCTGTCTCCCCCACGTGTCCAGGTAAGCAGCAGCAGTCTGGATATCTCCAACGGAGCAATTGCCATGGGCCTCTGCAGTTTCCTGTGTGTTAGTGATAGCCGTCTCAGTCTCAGCTGTCTGCTCAGAGTACATGAAGCTGTCACCTCCACTATATTGAGCCTGCAAGGCTGCTTCATAGGAGCCTCAACTAATTTCATGAGGCGGTCAAATCTGCGGTGCATCTGCTGCTCAGATTCAGCAAATAGGGCTTGTATCCTAGAGTAAAAGTCTTCCTCCATGCTGGGCATGTTGGGCAGAGGATCACTGTATTCTCTGATTACCCGGTTCACTGGGGGGGGGGGGGGAGCTGAGATCCTTCTCCTTAGGAGCGCCAGGGATACTTAGCGGTCCATACTGGGAAGTCAGCTAAATGTCCCATGCGTCGTGAGATATAAATTCTTGCTGGATGGCTATTTAATTAGCAGATTACAGGCAGGGTGTAAAACTGTGTTACAGAGCTCCCAGTTTAGTGGCCATCTTGGACCATAGCCCGCACATGCCCTTTTAAGGGCAATGCCCATACAAATGTGTTAGTGTTAGTTTTTTTTGGGGGGAAGGGTTGGTGGGTTGGGGGGTTTACTGTTAGGGGGGGACTTAGAATTTTTTTAATGCAAAAGAGCTGTTTAACTTAGGGCAATGCCATACAAAAAGCCCTTTTAAGGGCTATTGGTAGTTTAGTATTAAATTAGTTTTTTTTTTTATTTTGGGCAGCTTTTTTATTTTCATATGGATTAGGTTTAATTTTTTTTATTTTTGATAATTTGGTTTATTATTTTCTGTAATGTTAGACTTTTTTATTTTTTGTAATTTTAGATTAATTTAAACTTAGTTTTTTTATTTTTAAAGTAATGTTAGGTTTTTAATTGTAACTTAGTATTTTTTAATTTAGGTAATTGGGGTTAATTTAAGGGGTGTTATAGGTTAGGGGGCTTAGTCATTTAATTAGTTATTTGCGTTGTGGGAGTTTGGCGGCTTAGGAGTTTTGGGGTTTGGGGGTTATGAGATTTATTAGGTTTATTGTGATGTGGGTTAATGGCGGAATAGGGGTTAATGCATTTATTAGGTTTATTGCGATGTGGGTTAATGGCGGATTAGGGGTTAATAGTTTTATTAGGTTTATTGCAATATGGGTTAATGGTGGGTTAGGGGTTAATATACTTTATTAGTTATTGCGGTGGGGGTTGGCGGTTGACAGGTAGATATTTTGCATGCGTTAGGTGTTAGTTAATATTTTCAGCCAGTTACGGGAGTTACGGTACTTTCATACTTAGCGCAAGGCTTGCTGCGCCTACCTAAGTGTGTCGAGGTGAAAATGGAGTCAAATTTCTCCCTTTTCGCAGTGTAAGTCCTTGCGCTGCATATGTGATACTGATTTGCGACGCAATTCTATGTTAGCTTATGGGAGTAAAATTGCAGGCGATGGGCGAAATAAACGCGCCGCATTTACATGGCATAAAAACTAACGTCGCTGGCTTTTGCAATATATGTAATCTTGCCCTAGGTGTGTGAAATCCCCTGAAGAAAACCATGAAAAGTCAGAGAAAAGACTGATTCTTTTAGAATTATGTGTGCTTACCCAATCAAAATATAACATAGATTTTCTTGTCATAATATGCATTATTTGGGAGGCTTAACTAAGTGAAATGGCAAATCTTTTAATGGATTTGAATGCTAAAGAAAATGGAACCAAAAATTACCAGTTGAATACAATTTTTTTCCTATAAAAAATACCAATAGTTCTAATTTACATAAATTGGCATAAACAATTGTACAGCATAACTCAGAAATTAAAGATGTTAGGCTTGATTTTAAATGACCATTTGTCTAAAAATAGTTCCCAAATAACATAGAACGAGTTTTTTTTTTTTTTTTTTTTTATCATAACCTTTATTTCTTTATTTATTCTTCATTGCATTGAGCTGAAATACAGACCAGGTGGAAACCCTACTTGAAAAGGGGGCCTGTGTGCCTTAGAAATTGAAATCATAATAACGGGCAATGAGGATGATCAGGTACATTTCAGTGTACAATTTATTCTATCGAATTAATAGATTGTAGTATAGACAGACCTGGAAATTTAGATAGGAATCAAATATTAAAATTTGAGAACAAGGAACAGAAAGATACAAATATGGGTAACCAAACATTATTCCTTACACAATTCAATTAAACTGACTTTGAATAAATATTGGAAAAACATAATTTATGTAAGAACTTACCTGGTAAATTAATTTCTTTCATGGTGGCATGAGTCCATGATCTAGTGACGTATGGGGTTTAACGTATAGCCAAGTTAGTGAGGTGTATAAGGAGTAAAAGCATAAAAAAAGAGGAACAAGATAAAAAATGTGCTTTAATACAAAAAAATCATAACCCCCCAAAAAATGGGTGGGTCTCATGGACTCTCGCCACCATGAAATAAATTAATTTATCAGGTAAGTTCTTACATAAATTATGTTTTCTTTCATATAGGTGGCGAGAGTCCATGGGCTAGTGACGTATGGGATATAATACCCAAGATGTGGAAGTCCACGAGTCACTAGAAAGGGAGGGATAAAATAAAAACAGCTATTTCCGCTGAGAAATTAAAATTAAAAAAAACTTAAATCATAGGCACTAGAATCAAACTGAGACAGCTGCCTGAAGAACTTTTCTTCCAAAAGCTGCTTCCGAAGAAGCAAAAACATCAAAATGGAAATATTTAGTAAAGGTATGCAAATAAGACTGCTGCTTTGCAGATTTGATCAACTGAAGCTTCATTCTTGAAAACCCAAGATGTGGCAACTGATCTTGTAGAATGAGCTGTTATTTTCTGATTTGGAGACTGTCCCACCTCTAAATAAGCTTTGTGAATTAGAAGTTTCAACCAAGATACCAAAGAAATGGCAGAGGCTTTCTGACCTTTTCTGGAACCAGAGAAAATAACAAATAGACTAGAAGTCTTTCTGAAATCTTAAGTAGCCTAAATATAATATTTCAAAGCTCTTACCACATCTAAAGAATGTAAAGACCTTTCAAAAGTATTCTTAGCATTAGGACACAAGGAAGGAACAATAATTTCCTTATTGATGTTGTTAGAATTTACAACTTAAAGCAAAAATTAAACGAAGTCCGCAAAACAGCTTATCTTGATGGAAAATCAGATAAGGAGACTCGCAAGAGAGAGCAGATAATTCAGAAACTCTTCTAGCAGAAGAGATAGCCAAGAGAAATAACACTTTCCCAAAAAGTAGTTTAATGTCCAAAAAATGCATATGCTCAAAAGGAGGAGCCTGCAAAGTCTTTAATACCAAATTTAGACTCCAAGGAGGAGAGATAGATGTAATAACAGACTTGATACAAGTCAAAGCCTGTATGAAACAGTGAACATCAGCAAGATTAGCAATCTTTCTGTGAAATAAAACAGAAAGAGTAGAGATTTGTCCTTTCAAAGTATTGGCAGACAAACCTTTATCCAAACCATCCTGAAGAAACTGTACAATCCTAGGAATTATAAAAGAATGCCAAGAATAATCATGAGTGGAACACCATGAAATATAGGTTTTCTAAACCTTGTGATATATTTTCCTTGAAACAGGCTTACAAGCCTGTATCATAGTGTTAATTACAGAATCCGGATGGAAAAACAGGCCTTGAGACAGAAGGTCTGGTCTTAGAGGAAGTGACCAATGTTGGCAACTGGACATTCGGACAAGGTCTGCATGCCAGGACCTGTGAGGCCATGCTGGTGCTATCAGAAACACATAAGATTGTTCCATTATGATCTTTGAGATCACTCTTGGAAGAAGAACCAGAGGTGAAAAAATGTAAGCAGATTCGTAAAACCATGGAACTGCTAGACCATTCATCAATTCCGCCTGAGGATCCTTAGACCTGGAGAGGTATCTGGGAAGTTTTTTGTTTAGATAAGAGGCCATTAGATCTATGTCTGAAAGACCCCACATCTGCACAATCTGATAGAACACATCTGGATGGAGAGACCACTCCCCCGGATGTAAAGTCTGATGGCTGAGATAATCTGCTTCCCAATTGTCTATACCTGGTATATGAATCGCAGTGATTAGACAAGAGTTGGATTGTGCCCAAGAAAGTATTTGAGATACTTATTTCATTGCTAGGGGACTGCGAGTCCCCTCTTGATGATTGACATATGCCACTGTTGTGACATTGTCTGTTTGAAACCAAATATACGATTCTCTCTTTAACCCCTTGAGTGCTAATTATGGCTCAGTGCCGTCATTAGCACTCAACTACTACTTTTGCAATCTGGGGGCCCCCACCCGCTCCTACCCCAGGGATCGGGCCTGCATAGTGAGGAGTAATAACAGTAGTCTTAAATACAGAATTCAAACAATTACTAGCTTATTATTCTAACTTAAATAAAAAAGATTTGCCTATATCTGTCTCTGACATGGCATCCTCTGAATCAGAGGAAATCCCATCAGTAGAGGATACATAAGTATGCTGAAGGTCAGAACTTACTTCACTAGGTTTAGGAAAATGTTACAAAACCCTTTTACATTTATTTGAAGGCAAAATAACAGTCATTGCAGGGGGGCGGAGATAACTGCTGAAGTGGAAGGTCGCATCTATACAGAGCTCCTAGCTCCAGATATATAAAATGGGACTTATTTAGCGGGTTTTTTCAGCTTATACTAGATCTGAAGACCACCCCAACTACATAAGACACTCTGATGTGGGCTTTGGGAGCCTACAATAACCCTATTGTACCCATTTCGACAAGCTGTCAGCCCATGTCCTGAGCTGGTCTATTGAGGCCTCTCTGTGTTTTTCCGGTGCATCAAGCATAATAACTGTCTTTTAGTTACTTACGGAATGTAACATGCTTACATTGGAAATGGAGGGGACAAACAAGTCATTGCAGGCACTACTACAGATCTTTGATCGCCAGCTAGACAGATGCTTTTTGGACTTGCACAACACCCTGGAAATGGCGACCCGAGGGGTGGAGGACAAGAAACTTCATGACGTCGAGCAAAATAACACGACAACGGAGCAACTCCCAGAACATGGATCTGAGACATTGCAGAGTGGCCTGACGAGCAATAACTTTGATCTGGATATTGCGAGCATGTGGCAACAAACGGCTAACACGCACTCACCTGACTTTCCCACAAAAAACCTCTACAAGCGGCAGCCTCCAGGAGCAACGTGGTTCGGCCAGAGAGATGTGCACAGGTCTTGGCCTTACAACTATACCCTGAGCCGAAGCCTACCTCCAAAATAGCGCAGAGAATGCCTTGCCTGCACCTGCCCCTGGACCGCGGAGGGGCGATCGACTTACGCAGTCAGGGTCTGGAGCATTTTGATCTTCTGGCTTTGCATGGAGGCCCTATGTTATGGTTATTGAGGGATAGATCATTGCTTCTGGGTCCCACCTTGCCTTCCTCTTCTCTTAGGCTAAATAAGTATCACCCAGTGCTTCAACGCGATCTACAGGTTCCTGTGGGTTGGACATCTGACCTCAAGACCGGAGTGGGGTAAATTCTTCCCAGCTGATATGATGTGCTGGAGTATGACTGCTACTCGATCGTACTTAGCCATATAGCCACTAACCTATAGAAAACTCTTTTCCAGCCACAGAAAATCTGAATAACATTGGGTTAAATGACAGTTCTGCAGAGAACCTAAGAGAATGGCCTGCAAACCACACCAAATTAGTAATCTTCTTAGTTGTTTACATGCATACTTGTCAAGTTTGTAACACCTTACTAGAGAGGTACAGATAACAGCTATTTGTATAAGGGAACAGGTTCTGTTATGTACTAAAGGTTTCTTGATACAAGTCCAATTGTTATTATTATTTACATTATGGTTATATCATATTTTATCTATCTTGGCGTACTAAACCCTTTTACATGTCATGATGTTTCTTAGCTCTTCCATGTTGTTGTGTTTCTATTGTGTATCTGTGGGGCAATGCTATACAGTATGAAACTCAGAGGAATCTGTATTTGATGTTCTTTATCTACTATAATTATGATACCAATTGTAACCTACAAAGTGTTTATATTTTTAATCCTTTAATATTATCTTATGTTAGAGGCTAAGTGATCTGCTACTGTTTAGCGTTTAACTCTTCTATTATACTATGGAGACTTATGGGTAGAGTTGTCCTTCCAACTACTATCACCATTCATTCTCATCTCATCCCCCTAGTATTTTTTTCTTCTTTTTCTTACTTGTATGAATATACTTGTCTCCGCCCCCCACCTTCCCCTATTCTCTGAGCGGCTCTTGCCCGCTGATACCTCTCCCCCTCCCCACATAACCATACTATATTCACATGGCCCAAATATGGCAAACTACCTGACTATTATATGTCTCTTTATTTTCATGATCATTTGACCCATATGTGGTCATCTGGCCAGTCAGCTAACTATGCTATAGTATAACAAAATAGAGGTTTGAAAAGTCTATCGTGTGTATCGCACTGTTATATTTTTCCTTTTCTGTGAAAGTAAGAATTTAATATGAACAATGCTGTAATTGTTTTGGATGTTATAAGGCGTTCATTGCTTGTTATCCATGTTACAAAACCTCAATAAAAAATAATTTAAAAAAAATAGTAAAAAAAATAACAGTCATTGCCTTCTCTATAGCTGCAGCAATAAAATCTTACATGTCTGCAGTAATGCTATGTACATTAGACTGAGATAGAATAACAGTGGGTGTATTTGTACTCATAGATATATTATCAGCATTTAACAATTTGTCAAAAACAAGAGCCACATAATAAAGCTGAATAATTTAGATCAGCTTTAATACAACAAACATACTTAGCTTTGGTAAATACGTGTTCATGCAGCTTCAATCATATAGTAACATCACAGGCAGGTTCAGTTTGAGACATAATTGCAAAAAAACAAAATTTGAGAAAAAAAAAAATTTTGTGCAAATTTATATTCATGCTCCTAAATATGATATATATATATAACAGGCTTGAGAGAATGGGAAACAGAGCGAAAATTTATAAAAAATAAAATGGATTCATAAAATAATGCTTCATGAAAGCTCTCTAAGTGTTGACAGAGAACACTGAATGAGCTGGGGACGGAGCTTATTTTCTGGCGACAAAAAACGGCACAAAATGATGACACGTCCCACTATGACATAAATAGCATCATCACATGCATGACATACAAAGCTGAGGATTTATAATACACCAATCGCTCTAAAAAGCGGGTAAGAAGTTTGATTGTTTATACAAAAAAACAAAAATTAACCTAAATAATGCCTAATAGATACTTCTATTATAGCTGGATAAAAGTGTGATTATCAACATTCCTTGAGACTAACATAATACTTAGCATCCCAATTTATAAATTAATTACTAGCTACAAAAAAAACCCTGTATGTTTCTCAGACTCTACCAACCTTGACAAATATTTAGCCACCAATAAAGTCGCTAAAAAAGAGCACTGAATCACTGACACAAGGCATGTATACAAACAATATATAACAACTTTACTTAAAAAATGCCCAGTCCATAGCTGAGAGTGTCTTATATAATAAAAGTATATACTTACTGTGTAAGACACCCATCCACATATAGCAGACAGTCAAACCAGTACTGAAACATATCAGCAGAGGTAATGGTACAGGAGTATATTGTCGATCTATAAAGGGAGGCAGCAGATGAATCCCTGCGACCGATTTGCAGAGAGCCCTAGAATAGATTTCCCATAGGGGAAAACATGGTATCATCAGGCAATACTCCCTTCACATCCCTTAAACACCGCACTTAGAGAAGAACTGGGCTTCAATATGTTTAGAAGCGCCTTTCACAGAAATCAGCACATCTGCTTCACCACCTCCTAAGGAGGCAAAGTTTGTAAAATTGAGGTACAAATGAGATGGGAGGTATATTTATAGGCATTTGAGGTTTGGGAAACTTTGCCCACACCTGGTAGGAATGTATATCCCATAAGTCACTAGCTCATGGACTCTCGCCACCTATATGAAAGAAATGTTTAGTAAAGATCTTATTTCGAAACAGATTATTCCCAAAAAACCTAACTGTGTGTTCACCAGAGCTCCAACTTTCAAAAAACTAAACTGGCTCCAAGTAAGATAGTGGCTTCCAAATAAAAAAAAAGTAAATCCATCAAAATTAAAAACAATGTAGAACACACATAAGAACACATGATGTGGCTTGGTAATAAAACTACTGGCATGTTTAAGTGTAATAGAAAGAATTAGTCAGCATGCTGTTTTTTATCATCTAGCATGAATTTACATCTTTTGTAACTAATGGCACTGTTTAAGACTAGGACTGCAATTCAAATTATGTCATCTATTTATTACAGTGCAAATGTGGACACAAGTATATAGGTCGCACTTGTTGTAAGTTCAAGATCACATGGTCTGAACATTTAAAAAAAATATTAAGGGAAGTCAAGCACATAGTGTTTCTAGACAAGTGAGATTACACCATGGTTGTAAGAATAATACTTACAAAATCACACCTATAGAATACATACAAGGTACCTCTACTAAATCTAGGTTCACTAAATTAAGAGAGAGTCTTTTTGGATCTACAGACACTGTATCCAGATGGACTGAATGAGAATATCGATCTGGTGGTTTAATAAGAACCGCAGCATTTCGTCTGGTTTAGGCATATCTTGTGGCCCAATAAACACATTTCCTATTGATTTTACCTTATATGTATACATTTTTAAAGGGACACTGTACCCAAAAATGTAATTTCGTAATTCCGAAATTTTAAGCAAATTTCTAATTTACTCCTATTATCAAATTTTCTTCATTATCTTGGTATCTTCATTTGAAATGCAAGAATGTAAGTTTAGATGCCGGCCCATTTTTGGTGAACAACCTGGGTTGTCCTTGCTGATTGGTGGATAAATTCATCCACCAATAAAAAAGTGCTGTCCAGAGTACTGAAACCAAAACAAAGCTTAGATGCCTTCTTTTTCAAATAATGATAGCAAGAGAACGAAGAAAATTTGATAATAGGAGTAAATTAGAAATTTGCTTAAAATTGCATGCTCTTTCTGAATTACAGTGTCCCTTTAATGTATTAATGTTTATTTACTTGTTCTTCTTTCATTTTTAAATTTGATTTTAATCTTTTGAATTTTATTCTTGATTTTTACATTTTTATTGATTGTATATATGAGCTTTCAGAACGCTGGGATTATTAATATTGTCAATTTTTTATAGAGCAAATGTCCCTCTATATATAGAATAATTGTTCAGCATGGCTATGATATAGTTACAAATGCAATATTCTGTTTAAATACAATAATACATACTTTTTTTTCAAGTGTGGAGAATCTGTATTATACAAGAAGTGGTCCCATTTACGTACTTGTAACCTAAACATCCTGTGACTGTCACATGTTGATGTCGTGGCCACCACATGTGGATGGCACAGCGGCGTTCCCTATGTAATGAATCGATAGCCACAATATGTAATTGCCTGAACATTTTGGGCATTTAACTATTTATATATCTAATTTTGTTTAATTCACCTCAAACTAACTATAAGTATTGGAAATCTTAAAAATATTAACATCTTGAGAAAGCCCGCAATTAGGGTGAAACCGGTTGAAGCTGTGTTTGAAGCTGTGTTTGGAGAAAACTGTGTTTGGAGCAATACAAGGTGGTTTGAAGCTGTGTGTAGCAGCTAAAGGTTTTTTCCTGAAAGAAAAGGATTGCCGTGAAAAACAAACACCTGAAATCAAAAAGTAAAGACACTTGTTCCCCTGCGTACACTCTGTACTAAAGAGCAGGAAGAATAATTCGGTCTAAGGGATAAGAGACTTGCGCAAGTCTGAAAACATCTACCTGGAATAATTCTGACTGTTATAACGTACCGACAAACATCAACTCCTGAGGGAAGGGTAAGACTTCCTGCACGGCAGGATTACAACAAAGTCTACCAAAGGTACTAATCATATAAAGATCATTTAATACACCTCCCTAAGGCAAGTCCTAAAAGGCAACTTAAGCATTCAGTAGTTGGCCACTACTAAAGTTTATTGTCAAGGAGAAATATGCATTAGGAGAGACTTTTGTGTAATCGTTACATTTGGAGAAACTTTCCTTTTCTAAAATAACACGCAAAGTTACATATGTCAAAATAAGGGGCATTGCAACAAAATTACCACTTGCTAAAAGAGACTATACAGCTTTCTCTTTAAAAATAATACTTTTTCGGTTAATTAAAGGTGGTAACGTTAGACCATCCTTTACCTATCAGTCCAGTAAGAAAACAGAGAAGCCATTTTCTTAAAGCAGAAGTATATTGAAAACACTTGCATAAAGTTATAAGCTTAGTAATATATTTTAAATATCCACGCATATCAAAGGTTTTCTTAGAAGAAAGTTTAATTGTCTGTTTTTAAAGGAACAATTTTGTCACAATAGATTTTAGTGAAAAATCTCTAATTGTATATTTTTGTATTTTATGATTTTTATGTAATGTTTTTTTAATAAGTAAAAGTTTTTTATAAAATTGGCACATATTTTCATGTTTTCTTCACTATATATCAGTCAGAAATTATGTACCTGGTTTGACCATATCACAAATATAGAGGTTTTAAACTGAGAGTCCGGAAGTGTTTCAATGTGACATTATATTTATTTGGGTACAGATAAAATTGATAAATATTAGAATTCACATTTTATGTTTCATATAATCAAAACTAATAAAGAACATAACAACTATTATGCAAATTTATAACAAACACGAATAAATACATAAAGGTGTGGTTTTCAATAAAAGATAAAAAAAGAGTGATTCATCCTTCAAAAAATTTTTTACTGCCTGATGAAACGGCCATAAAACTTAGGCCAAGAAACGCGTTGCAAGTTTTACTACTTATATAGTTTTCAAAATTAAGACCTTTGTTATTATCTTTGATGTTTTATTAAAATATTGAAATACTTCTTGAAAAGTAGAAGGGTTTTTTCTCCTAGTGGTTTCCTGTGCAACCCGGTAGTGAATTAGGTGAGCAGCTCTGATGCCTCAGCCTGCTTATTTTCACTTGTTCTGGGTGAACTCAGTTTGTGAGTATATCTCTTGCTGATTTGCATTCTCCTATGATTAAAGTGTTGTGATATGCTATATGGTGCTCCCGGTTTCTATGTTTCTTCTACAATGTATTCTTTCTTGTAAACTGATATTTAATAGATACGTGCCTGATTTACTGACAATCTTTACCAAATTTGTATCTGAAGGCATACTTAACACTGCTGAACTTTGTAGTCCATGTAGTTTGGTCATTTCGTAGAGGCTATAGGATAGCTTCTAACAAGAATAATCCTGATCAGTGATTATCTCAAGATCTACGAGCTGTATATCAACTACTTGCTTTATGTAACTTCTTCAAAGTTGTGCTCTCAAGACTTTGATCATAGAATTACAATATTATGCTCAAAGTATTGAACCCAAACATATTATATGACATGCTCTATACTTTTTGTTTCAGTTTGTACTATAACCAATGTGTAACTGTTACCAATAAAAGAGCTTAGCTTTGTAATTGCCTTTAGTGTTCTCTGACCAGCATGAGAATGGAAATGAGAAAATGAATAATGGGTTTTCCTCAACATAATCAGAGTGTTATTTGATTTAGGGTGATAAAAAAGGGGTACAATAATATACCCTCTTACCAGGGTTTAGAACTTTTTAAGATTCATGGGACATAATCAAAATTAAAGGGACACTGAACCCAAATTTTTTTCTTTTGTGATTCAGATAGAGCATGAAATTTTAAGAAACTTTCTAATTTACTCCTATTATCAACTGTTCTTTATTCTCTTGGTATCTTTATTTGAAATGCAAGAATCTAAGTTTAGATGCCGGCCCATTTTTGGTGAACTACCTGGGTTGTCCTTGCTGATTGGTGGAAAAAAATAATCCACCAATTAAAAAGTGCTGTCCAGAGTTCTTAACCCAAAAAAAGCTTAGATGGCTTTTTTTTCAAATAAAGATAGCAAGAGAACGAAGAAAAATTGATAATTGGTGTAAATTAGAAAGTTGCTTAAAATTGCATGCTCTATCTGAATCACAAAATAAAAAAATTGGGTTCAGTGTCCCTTTAAGGTTCAATTATTCATTTAGAACATATAATTAAAAAAAAAATACTTCTGTTACCAAATGTATCACTTTCTCTTGGTATTCTTTGTTGAAATATACTGTAGCTCCTTTCATTGACAGAATACTAATATAGACTCCGGAGCATGTACAAGTTTTGTCACAAAGTTAATAAAGGTTATTAAGTGTGTGCTAAAGATATACATTATTCTTTCTCATTTGATTAAATAGGACATACATAGTGCCAACAAGTAAGTGGAAGTCGGAATGCTATTACAGGTTATACAGCCAGTTAGCCTTGCAATCATCTGCAACAATTACATTCTTTTGTTCTGAAGAGCACGTCAAGAATGTAATTTAGCTTCGAGTCTTTAAATGGCCTAGATTCAATCAAACATTATCCCTGAAACTAATATCTGGTTTAAAAAATTGCTGCAACTTGAAAATTGTGTAATTTATAACGATTTGGCCCCTTCCTCACTTGTCACAGAAGTGAATGCAGAGTTCAGCTCAAGTATGACCAATGGAGCTGTATTTATCTTGTAACCTTTAAAGGGACATGAAATCCAAAAATTGTTCTTTTATGATTCAGACAGAGCATACAATTAAAAAAAAAATCAATTTACTTCTATTATCAAATTTGTTTGTTTTCATGTTATTCTTTGTTGAAGAGATATCTTCATAGGTAGCGCACACATGTCTGAAGCACTACAAGACAGGAAATAGTGCTGCCCTCTAGTGCTCTTGCTAATGTATAATATTCTTGCAAAAAAACTGCCATATAATGCTGCAGACACGTGCACTCTCCTGAGCTTACCTTCCTGCTTTTCAACAAAGGATATTGAGAAAAACAAAGACATTTTGATATAAGAAGTGTATTGGAAAGTTGTCTAATATTGCATGCACTATCTGAATCATTATTGGGTTTTATATCCCTTTAACTTCTCACAGCATAGACAAATGTTCCACTGTTAAGGATACTGCCATCACAGGAACACCTTCAAGACATAACTAAACAAACTAACTCATAGATAAAAGCTCCCTATATTAAACAGGCCGCACTAACTTATGCACAAAAGAGAACTTGAGAACAGTTAAAGAAAGTAAAAACGAGACAAACTTATCAGCTTTGAAATAGCAGACTCAATAGTAAGATGAAGGCTCAAGAAGACTGTGCTGCCTGGATCCAGCAATGAAATGATGCTTCCTCAAATCTTCATCAACCACAGTCTACGTCTAACCATGGTCAACAGTTACCCTTGCAAAGGATTTAAACAGATAGTAGTAATGCTAGGGAGCTAGCTGAACCCATTTGGCAATCTCCCAGAATGCCTTGCTTGGTTCTGTCAGGTTTCTGAGAGGTTTCTCATTTTATCCAAGGAGACTACTTTACCCTAATGAAACAGAAGTTAATATTTATACAATCCCAAACATTTGTAAAACCCATTTTGAAGGTATTTTCTAAGTGTTCTATTTACTGATTTTCTGCTTTGCGAGCAGTTCTTGTTAGTTGTGTGAAATATCATGTAATGAAGCCCTTAACACAAACTACTAATACTAATGGAATGAAAACACACTAATGAATAACTAAAAAAAATAGGTGAAAATAGACTGTCAAACATGATCTTGCTTTAACGAAAAGGCCCTCAGCAGTTTAACATAACACCAATAAATCTAGCCCATTGTCTGTAGGACAGAAATCTTATAATAGTAAGTGTGTCTTTCTTCAAAGTGAGCAGAGATGCAAAAATTAAAAGTATGAAGTTTATGGCTTTCTGTTAGCTTTTTTCAGTGTGTCTTTCTTCAAAGTGAGCAGAGATGCAAAAATTAAAAGTATGAAGTTTATGGCTTTCTGTTAGCTTTTTTCAGCTATGATGCATCACTTTTAAGTGCTTCAGCATTTGTGTATCATGTCCAGGGACTGACAGTAAATAAAAAGCAGCCCTGGAAAAATATGAAGACCAGCTCCATGTTACATTGAGTACGTAGAATGTACAAGCCCCATTTTTCAAGGGGATCACTGGGATACTCTTCCACCCAATATTTTTTTCAGAATTAAGATATTTATGTTTGTAATTTTAAAAAAAAACTATGCCAGCTTGTTGTTCTATACACACACTACAATCCAATTTCAACCATGACTCCATTTCACAATGTGAAAATGATTATCCATAGTGTCATTTGGAAACTCAAAACACTCTGTCTTGCAGTGTTACTTGACTGGACACTAGAAACAATTCAAAGGAGGGTTACTATAATGGTACATGGTCTAAGAAAACTTACAATGAAATACTTTGTGACATTTATATGTATCGCCCAGAGAAGAAAAGAGACCTCACCATCAGCACCACCCCCTTAAATTGTAGCTGTCCAGCCCCAGCTACTGAAGCCCACCAGGAAATCTCATGATGTCCTGGTAGACCAAACAAAGCCTTGATCATGCCCCTTTAAGGTTAATTGCACTGGGGCTCAGAGGGGCTGAGCTTGCAGCAGATAGGGTTAATTAAATTATCCTCTACATTGAGTTTTTGTCTGCCTAAAAGATTTTGCTAATTTATTTAGTGTAACATTGCTGAATATTGAACTTTTAAACCTTAACTGAGCCAGTAGCTTTTGTATCTCTTTGGTGACATTTCTTCCCAAAATCACTATGTTTTGCCCATGTGGAAAACCAATGTTGCATTCAAACCATTTTGGAGTGCTCAGTAATAAGTCTGGGGTGTATCAAGTCAATGTGGTTGCTGAATTGATAAGTAAAAAAATGACCCTGTAAATGTGTCTTCAGTATCAACAATTTGGATTGTGATAAAAGAAACAGGACTGGCACTTATTAAATATGGGACTTTTTGTCGCCAAAATAATAATAAAAATAAGTTTTTCAGATAACCAATGAAAATGGCTGACTGTAACCGTGTTGTCATCAAAATCAGTTCACCAGCAGCCGCAACATGCAGATAATTACCAAAGCATAGATTGTGATCAACTGCTCAATTGTTAAATTCAGAGAAAGATTGTCACATGGTTTTAAAGAGTGCATTGACAGTTCTGCATCATCCAGACAAATAGGTAAAACCTCTTATTGATGATTCAGAAATGATGTATTTTGTATAGACATTATCCAGTGTGTTTCTCTGCAGTTGTTTGTAAACGTCTGGATCAAATGGTTTTGATCATATCTGTAACACAGAATGAGAAAACTGCTAACAATTCTGCTATTTTATTGTATAATCCTGTTATTTGTAGTATAGATTTTCCATGAAATGTGTACATTTTAAAAATGTTTTAAATATAAACTGAAACTAATTGATGAAAAATAAGATTTTAATCAATCCCTGGAAAAGAAGAAGCGGTCTTGAAGGTTCAAAGTGCAAAATGAGGGTGAAAGCACTAGACGGTTGACATGTTTCGGCCCTGGGCGTAATCATAACCTGTAGTGCTCCACCTTACAGGTGAATAGAAGGGGTAAGACTAGTTTTAATTGGTTAAAAATAATAATTGATTGAAACACCCTCAAACACAATGCAGTTAAAGTAATTAACCCAAAAAGCTACAACAGCAAAATAAGCACAGGTAAATACATATATAAAACATAAACAAGAGCACAGAAGTTATTATAAAACATTACAAGAGGAAATATATAATACACAAAAGTATATGCAAATATCAGATTAAGCAAATTGTGGTTAGTCTGAGAAGACCAAGAAACTGTATACATATACTAAATATTATAAATAGTACTAAAATACATATTGCATAACAGAAAAATAGTAGTACTATGATATACTATATAATAAAATAATATAATGATATAATAATAGCAATAAAGTGCTCGAAAAATAGGAGAAGAGAGTAAAAAAGTAGAATACTGAAAATAAATGAAAATGAAAATAGGATAGGACAAAAAGGTACAGGAGTATAGGAGGATGCAAGGCACTAATTACATCATAGTCCATCACTAAAGTGGTATGGAACAATAAATGCACTGTAATCTAACATAATAGATAACTTACAGTATATGGCTAAATTTGATAATAATTCATTTGTTATAACACCATAGGACAAGTGTCCAAAAGAATGCACAGTATAAGTGCCAAGTTGAAAAAATATTAATGGGACACTGAACCCAATTTTTTTCTTTGTGATTCCGATAGAGCATGCAAATTAAGCAACTTTCTAATTTACTCCTATTATCAAATTTTCTTCATTCTTTTAGTATCTTTATTTGAAATGCAAGAATGTAAGTTTAGATGCCGGCCCATTCTTGGTGAACAACCTGGGTTGTTCTTGCTGATTGGTGGATAATTTCATCCACCAATGAACAAGTGCTTTCCAGGGTGCTGAACCAAACAAATAGCTTAGATAGCTTCTTTTTCAAATAAAGATAGCAAGAGAAAAAAGAAAAATTGGTAAATAGAGTAAATTAGAAAGTTAAAATTGCATGCTCTATCTAAATCACGAAAGAAAAAATTTGGGTTCAGTGTCCCTTTAATATATGATTACTGTCTGTATAGAAGACTACCTATACAAATAAAAGAAACTCCAAAAAATGCACAGGTAGCAAAATTTGACACCTGGCTATAATGGAGTAAGAGATGCCAACGGGCACACAAAGAGAGGAAAAGTGTGCGGTTATATAAGAGGAAACCAGGATGGTAACCTCTATCATAAGCTGTTACTCCCAAAAATTGATGAGGTCATATTTAGAGTTTAGGCCATGCTGTGTTCTGGTTCTCAGAGTGAAGATCTAGAACACCTCACGTTTGGCTAGAAGAATGTCAAAGTCACCACCTCTCTTAGGTACCTTAACCTTTTCAATAGCTGTCCATCTAAATGTATTTAGTTCACAATTGTGCATGGTTGCAAAATGTTGAACTAGGGGGGTGGTAGACGTCCCCTAGACACAGTAAACATGTGTTCTCGTATACGTGAATTGATGTCTCTAGATGTAAGACCAACATACTGTATTTTACATAGAGAACAGGTAATGAGGTAAATAACATTAGTACAAGTACAATTTAAGCAGGACTTAATAAGATACGTCAAACCATCGGCAGTAGACATGAAAGTGTTGCTGACTTGTACATAGTCACAGGGTTTACACTTTCTGTGACCACAGCGAAACATACCTAGATGTCTAAGCCAAGAGCTTTGTGATTTGGTTTGCTGTTTGAGTTGTGTGGGAGAGAGGAGAGATGCCAAAGTTGGACATTTCTTATAAGAGCACCTTACACCCTGACATACTAGATCAGTCAATTTGTCGTCAGCTGCCAAAAGGGGAAAGTGTTGTTTAATTATTCCACAAATTTTAGTAACACAGAGTTTCTGGATTCCTCAGGGGTAAGTAGGCTATATCAAGACCCGTATACCTAATAAGTGTATGTGCAGGTTTGCAACTTTACAGATACTCACCCTGTTTTATCGCTCTCCATTGTGTATACTGTGGGATATTTCCTCTTCCTTTTCTCATATAATCAATCCCTCCCTAATAATGGGTGACAAAATAATATGTTTAAATGTATTTATATTATAGTAATTACATATAAATATTAGTATATTTATTGGTACCACATAAAATAAAATTTGCGCAATGGACAAGGTTTTTGTAACTGCCAGATTTTGGGTGCTCTGGATACACTGCCCACATATACTATTAAATAGCTGATTTCTTTGGGGCAATGCCCTGCAAAAGGCCTTTTTAATAGCTATTGATAGTTTAGTGTAGGCTAGGGTTTTTTATTTTGGGGGGGGCTTTTTTTATTTTGATAGGGCTATTAGATTAGGTGTAATTAGTTTAAATATTTGATACTTTCTTATTAATTTTGTGTAACTTAGTGTTTTTTATTTTGTGTAACTTAGTTGTTATTTTTTTGTAACTTAGTAATTTTTAATAGTAGATTAAAATAACTTGAGTAGGGTTAGGTGTTTAAATATGCGATATAGTTAATGTAATTTAATGTAATTTTAGTATAATAGTTAGGGTAGATTAATGAATAGTTTAATATAGTATAATGAAATTTTAGTATAATAGTTTGGGTAGGTTAATTAATAGTTTACTATAGTTTATTTTAATTCTAAAGGTAATTTAAAATGTATTATAAGATAGGGATGAGTTAATATTTAATGTCAAGTTAGCGGGTTGTTAGGTTTAGGGGTTAATAGCTTAATTTAGTTTATGGCGATGTGGTGGGCTGGCGGTTTAGGGGTTAATAGGTTTAGTAAGTGGTAGTGATGTGGGAGGGCAGAGGTTTAGGGGTTAATAACTTTATTTAGGTGCGGCGGGGTCCGGGAGTGGCGGTATAGGGGTTAATAACATTATTTAGTTGCAGTGGGCTCGGGGAGCTGCGGGATAGGGGTTAATAACTTTATTTAGTTGCGGCGGGGTCCGGGAGCAGCAGTATAGGGGTTAATATATTTATTTAGTTGCCTCGGTGTCGGGGAGCGGCGAAATAGGGGTTAATAACATTATATTGGTGGCGGCGATGTCGGGGCGGCAGATTAGGGGTGTTTAGACTCGGGGCTTATGTTAGGGCGTTAGGTGTAAACTTTACTGTTTTCTACCATAGAAATTAATGGGATATCTGGCAGCATCGAACATAAGATTTTGCTGCTTTCAGACTCCCATTGATTTCTATGGCATCCGCTGCCTCCAGGGTGGCAGATTGAAAACCAGGTAGTGGCGAGCGTACCAGTTGGAAATTTGATATATGGCAAAAGTTGTCAGATAGTGCCGAATTTGTATTCAAAACATTTGTAATGACGTAAGCATCGATCTGTGTCGGATTGAGACCGGTGGATCGTATGTTACATAAAAAATTTCAACTTTTGCCTGTCTGTAGGCTTTGATAAATGGGTTGAATCAAGCTCACCACAATTACGCTGCGGAATTCCAGCGTATTTGCAGTTGACGGCTTGATAAATAGGCCTCATAGGATGAATCAAACTACTCCATTGGTTTACTGAGACTGTTATTGTTTTGTTTTGTTTTCTCATTTTTTATTAAGGTTTGCCATTGACAAAACAGTATAGACAAATAGCAAAATGTTACACAGTCATACAATCAGAAATATATCATAGTACAGGAGTATCACATGCAGATGTTTATGGCGAAATATGATGACACAAATAAAGGTGTAGAATCCAAGCCACATAGAAAGCTAGTGTTAAACCTACAGCTCTTTAGTAACATTTGACAAGAAAAAGTAATAATTTATAATAAAGAATAAAATAAAAAGCTAAACCTCTCACTGAAGACACTTGGGAGGCCGCTCTTGGACCTAAGAAATGTATATATTAACATTACTAGTGGAAGTATCATGTCAGATAGAGACCACTTTTGGGCCTCACATTGCAAACCTAATTTTTACGATATTGTAGCAAACACATATTTGTTAACAAGATATGACATCATATTGGGAGGGAATAACTGTATGAACAAAGCTCCATATTAAAACTGATCCATAAAACCAATTAACTATATCCTTGACATACACAGTGGTTTACATATAGATTAAACCAGTTTATACCACATTCTGAGCAAATACCAAAATATTATATAGAGCAAAGTTTCACTACTGGAATAGCAAGTCCCTTACCAATTTGACCATTCTCATCAGCAATAAAGAAATGTTGGTACCTTAAAGCAAGTAATAGGTGCTGTGGGAGAAACAGTGAAGTTGTCCCTTAGTCACGTAATTACCAAGAGTATAGCTGTAGCAGGGAAGGGGGGGATATAGATAGAATATCTCTTAGAAGACTTGTATCTGATAGCACTGGAGACAGAGATGTGAATTGAGTGAAAATAGGCAGACACACTACAAACATTTACTATGGAGCTTGTCATGTGCATATTGGTGTGTGTGTGTGTGGGGGGGGACAAATTAGGCTCCAAATACCGTATCACCCTTATTGGCTGACAAAACTGTATCTGCAGTATATTACTTATCTCAAGTTTGAGGATAGAGGGATATAAAAACGTATCTTTCTCATTTATGCTATAGTAGAACACGGTGTGGTGCATCAATAGATGGTTATTGGGTCAAATGCCCCATGATCAGTGGTGGTCATTACGGTACCGAAGACCTCTCTTACTATACACAGTTACAACTATAAGCTGGGCAGTCTCGGCCGCTGACTGCACAGCCATACTAACAGTTTAAATCTATAAGCCAGAAAGATTAATGAAGTATTGGTCATAAGGGACAAGATATAATAGATACTAATGTATAGGTATAAGTGGCTATGACTGAATATCCAGATTACATATAATAAAAGGGTGAAAAGGTAATCTGTTATTTAGAGGAGAACATTTAAGCTACTATAGCCCCATGCTATGACATCAAGAATAGTACATGAGTTTAATGAGTGTCACTAACGTAAGTGGTCAGCAACATATATATTATATACATAGTAAACTCATCCTAAAATGCTAATATGATAAACAAATGAAAAACAAAACTAGTAGCAAAAAAGTGAGCGGTACAGCCTATCCCGCAAGATTCGTAATGGATTCTAAAGTCAGTAGTTATGAGTTTTACGCTACAAAGCTGTAGCATAAAACTCATAATTAAAGTGTTAAAAAGTACACTAACACCCATAAACTACCTATTAACCCCTAAACTGAGGCCCTCCCGCATCGCAAACACTAAAATAAACATTTTAACCCCTAAACTGCTGCATTCCCGTCTCGCAAACACTAGTTAAATATTATTAACCCTTAATCTGCCTCCCCTAACATCACCCCAACCTATATTAGTTATTAACCCCAAATCTGCCGCCCCCAACATCGCCACCACTATACTAAAATTATTAACCCCTAAACCTAAGTCTAACCCTAACACCCCCTAACTTAAATATAATTAAAAGAAATCTAAATAAAAAGTCCTATCATTACCTAAATAATTCCCATTTAAAACTAAATACTTAACTGTAAAATAAACCCTAAGCTAGCTACAATATAACTAATAGTTACATTAGATCTAGCTTAGGGTTTATTTTTATTTTACAGGCAAGTTTGTATTTATTTTAACTAGGTAGAATAGTTATTAAATAGTTATTAACTATTTACTGTAGAGAAGGACAGGCGGCACTCCAGGGTAAAGTTAAAAAGTCTTTCTTTATTAAAAAAAAAGAAATTTGTAGGGATGTACCTTTCATATATACAAATATTTATATGAATATGATTTAAGTATACATGATGAGATATGCATAATAAGAAAACAATTTAAGGTCTCTATAATATCAGATATTCTATTTTTTTAGTGATATAATGAGTACAAATTCACTAGTCTAGGGTGTTTGTTTTTTTAACCCCTGGCATTTTTTTAAAATTTTACTTTTTTTCTTTTGTATATAATTAGTATATGTGTACTCATACCGCACAGTGAGGACTGAGGTGTTTAGTTTGTATGGTTGACATGGTAACCATGCATGCTTATGCCTGAGGGTTTAAATGGTCCACACATGTGAGAGAGATTATACCTATGATTAAGTGCCACAGAGCATGAAACATGTAAGGTCTCCTCCTCCTCCATTACCTGTTTGCAACAAGAGTGTTGTTATTTTAAATATTTTTTTGAATAAAGAAAGACTTTTTAACTTTTACCCTGGAGTGCCGCCTGTCCTTCTCTACATTGTATCCTGGTCTGCTCAAACCTTTTTAGTGCTGGCACCGCTCCAACACTGACCTACTACCCACTTTTTGGATTCTGAAAAAGATTACTTGTTCTGCCGTGTGACGTGGACTGAGCGACAACGCCCCCCTCTCACTACTTGATTAACTATTTACTAACTACCTAGCTAAAATAAATACAAATTTACCTGTAAAATAAAACCTAACCTGAGTTACACTAACACCTAACCTTACACTACAATTAAATAAATTACCTAAATTAAATACAATTACCTAAATTACAAAAACAAACACTAAATTACACAAAATAAAAAACAAATTATTAGATATTTAAACTAATTATACCTAATCTAATAGCCCTATCAAAATAAAAAAAGCACCCCAAAATAAAAAAAAACCCTAGCCTAAACTAAACTACCAATAGCCCTTAAAAGGGCCTTTTGCTGGGCATTGCCCTAAAGAAATCATCCCTTTTACCTGTAAAAAAAAGTACAAACAACCCATCAACAGTAAAACCCACCACCCACACAACCAACCCCCTCAAATAAAAAGCTAACTAAAAAAAAACCTAAGCTCCCTATTGCCCTGAAAAGGGCATTTTGATGGGCATTGCCCTTAAAAGGGCATTTAGCTCTATTGCTGCCCAAACCCTAACCTAAAAATAAAACCCACCCAATAAAACCTTAAAAAAAACACTAACCCCTGAAGATCCACTTACAGTTTTGAAGAGCCGACATCCATCCTCAACGAAGTCGGGAGAAGTCCTCAACGAAGCGGCAAGAAGTCCTCAACAAAGCCGGGAGAAGTCTTCATCCAAGCCGGCAGAAGTGGTCCTCCAGACGGGCAGAAGTCTTCATCCAGACGGCATCTTCTATCTTCATCCATCCAGCGAGGAGCGGGTCCATCTTCAAGACATCCAGCGCGGAGCATCCTCTTCTTTCGACGGGCTACTGAAGAATGAAGGTTCCTTTAAGGGACGTCATCTTGAATTCCTATTGGCTGAATTCTATCAGCCAATCGGAATTAAAGGTGAAAACTTCCTATTGGCTGATGCAATCAGCCTATAGGATTGAGCTCGCATTCTATTGGCTGTTCCAATAGGAATTTTTCACCTTTAATTCCGATTGTCTGATAGAATTCTATCAGCCAATCAGAATTCAAGGGACTCCATAGTTATAGTTAATAACTATTTAGTAACTATTCTACCTAGTTAAAATAAATACAAACTTGCCTGTAAAATAAAAATAAACCCTAAGCTAGATACAATGTAATTATTAGTTATATTGTAGCTAGCTTAGGGTTTATTTTACAGGTAAGTATTTAGTTTTAAATAGGAATTATTTAGGTAATGATAGTAATTTTTATTTAGATTTCTTTTTATTATATTTTAGTTAGGGGGTGTTGGGGTTAAACTTAGGTTTAGGGGTAAATAACTTTAGTATAGTGGTGGCGACGTTGGGGGCGGCAGATTAGGGGTTAAATGTAGGTAGGTGGCGGCGATGTTAGGGGCGGCAGATTAGGGGTTAACAATATTTAACTAGTGTTTGCGATGCGGGAGTACGGTGGTTTAGGGGTTAATATGTTTATTATAGTAGTGGCAGCGTTTGGGGCGGTAGATTAGGGGTTAATAACATTATGTAGGTGTCGGCGATGTTGGGGGCAGCAGATTAGGGGTTCATAAGTATAATGTAGGTGTCGGCGACGTCGGGAGCGGCAGATTAGGGGTTAATAAGTGTAAGATTTGGGGTGTTTAGACTCAGGGTTCATGTTAGGGTGTTAGGTGTAAACATAAATGTTGTTTCCCCATAGGAATCAATGGGGCTGCGTTACAGAGCTTTACGCTGATTTATTGCAGGTGTTTTCAGCCGGCGCTCCCCATTGATGTCTATGGGGAAATCGTGCATAAGCACGTACAACCAGCTCACCGCTGACTTAAGCAGCGCTGGTATTGGAGTGCAGTATGGAGCACAATTTTGGTCTACGCTCACTTCTTGCCTAATAACGCCGGGTTTAGGAAAACCTGTAATACCAGCGCTGGAGGTAAGTGAGCGGTGACAATAATGTGCAAGTTAGCACTGCACCCCTCATAATGCAAAACTCGTAATCTAGCCGTATGTTAATAGGATCAATATGGTATAACTGCAGTTAACAAGACAGAGAGCTTCTAAATAAACAGTGTAATTGAGTGTATATAGAGCATTAAATGTTTCCCCAGAGTTCCTCAACCAACTAAGGTATGAATCCGGAGGAAATTTGTTGAAGAAAAAAAAGGATTAAAAAACATAGGATAGAGTCCTTGTGGAGCCAAAGTAGGCACAAATGATATTCTATGAAGTAGTCTCAAAAGTGCTGAGAAAACATCAGAAATATAGGAAGCGCCCTATACTGTCAGGTTAATATATTATTATACTATATTTCTGATATTTGTGTATACCTTGAGAGTTTTTTGGGATAAAATCTCTCCTACAGGACAGCAGAGCTAATTATAAGGGTTATTATCTAGTTTCTTGTTGAGAAAACATATCTAAATTGACTGTTGTTTTAATCGCAACTTTATGCAGCTAGGGGTCTAGGCATTAAACATAGCGGTATAAGCCAAAGGGATCCTCAATACAAGTGAGTCTTGAGGCTTGATAAACAGCCTCCTCAATAAAGCAGATGCAAATGAATGCTTAGCTTTATCCTATGCCATCTCTCCGATTAGGCATTGGGAGAGAATGTCGTCTCAAAGCTAGGGTACTCACAGAGTAACCAAGGGCTGTAACTGGAGAACAAGCATTCTTCATCTGCTCTGTAAGCTGAGCAGCTAAACGATGTCTAGCAGTAGTAGCCGTGGGCAAATACTGTAGTCCAGATAGCGATTCTTCTGTTTTATTATCCACTATCACATACAAGCCGGGAGTGTAGGACACAATCACATCGCCAGTCGGATCGCACAGTATCATACCATGCCTTACCTCTCCTTCCGAATCGTCTGCCATCATGCCCAATCCACCAGTATCATTGGAGGGCAGTGAATTTATTACCAAGGCAGGCAAGTAAGTTGCTGGAATTCCGGACGTTTTAGATGTCTCCAAAAATGTAGGTTCAGTAGGACTCCTCTCCAACTGTAGCTCAAACTAATATTCCGGTGCAAGGTTTAGCACCTCAGCTGAGTTGGCACTTCCCAGTGCTGCCTTCAGATGGGTTGTCATGTAAGTAAAACAATCCCACAGCAGGCGATCTAAAACTAACAGCAAGGTTTGCTCAATAGGCTTCATTATGTGAGTTACTGAGTTGCAGATCAGGGTTGTAGCTTGAACTGATTATTGAAAAGTGTTCTGCATATACAGCTGCTCATCCTGTATCTACAGGAAAACGGGAGGGCTAGATGAAGGCCTAAGCTATTAAATGGCCTCCTCTACGCATTTCATCTGTTCAGGTGTTCCAGGCTGAGATCTCTCTAGATAAGCGCTGTATTTTGCTCACTGCGTCTTGGGCTTCTTACTATTATTGAAAAGTGCCTCAGATTACAGTTTTGTTGAGCGATAAATAGCAGATTTACCAACTCTTGTATTCAGCCATGTAAAAAAGCAGCTATCTTAGCCGCTGAGACTGTTATTGTTTTTAATGTTTGTTGTGAAGTTTTATTTATTATCCTATTTTCCGAGTTGGATTTTTAGTTCAGTTGTTCAGTGACTATGCAGCAGCTCTGTTACAATTAACAGTAAGTTTGCATGGGATCTAGACCCAAGACAGGCAAATATTTTACTTTTTTAAAGTAATTATTTTAGGAAAAAATATTTAAACATTTAGATTTTATCAATAAACATTTTTTTTTTAGGGATTGCAGACAAATAGATTATTAGAGCCTTTGAAGAGAAAATTAAAGGAACATAAAACACCTTGTAATTACAAGACTTTTCTGTAGTATTGCAATAAAATAACATACCGTCCAAAACTAAATGCATTAGCATCTTGTTTGCTGCAGCTGTTTTTTTTTAGGTTGTGTTTGAGAAACCCCCCCACCTCTCAAATTCTTTGGAGAATCCAATACAAACTTTTTATTGTTGTAGATAATGCTAGGCACTGTCATTTTGTTTATTAAACTTGCATTGTTTTGCAATATCTTACCTTATCCCTCTGCAGGTGCCCTTTACAGACATAATTCATAAAAATTTACATTTCACTTGTGTTCTGAAAAAATACTTACCTTTTAATCTTGACAGCCGTTCCAGCTTCCTCCGCCCGTCACAGAGCCTCTTCCTGGGTCTAAAATGAGGAATCCGGCTTCCTCCAATTACGGCATTGAATCAGACACTGATTCCCCCAGGGGGAAGCCGTGATTGGAGGATGACCGATCCATCATTTCTGACGTCAGAAATGTCTTGCGACGACCGGTGGAACCTGGAGCCGCTGTCAAGTTTAAAAGGTAAGTATTTGTTCACAACAGTGAAATGTAAATTTTCTTGAATTAAAGTGCCACTGTTTTTAATCGAATTTTTAGAAACCGGGCACTTTAGCATCAAAATTTACATTCACTTTAAGGTTGCAAAGCGTTTAATGACCCTTAGGAGACAAACATTAATAAATTACAGTACAAATTTGATTGTTAGACAGTACAGGTCAGTTCCTCTTTCCACAACTAAACAGGTAACCTCAGACCCTGAGGTTTCATATAAAGAAAAATCATGTCAATCTTAGCAAGACACAAAGCAAAATGTAAAAATATGGTATGAATTAATAACATCAAATCCTTCTGACTTGCAAAAAGGACAATGATGCTCCGGTGAAATAAAAGAGGGTAAACAAAGATATGACTATTCTTAAATGAAAATGAACTATGGTAAAATCTGGGAATATGAGTCATACAAGTCACAAAGTTTTATGTACCAAGAAAATATTTTTATATCTATCTCCTGAGACTGCAGCACAAGCTGAGGCAGCCACAAATTAAACGTGATATGCTCTATGCCCTGTGCCAAGAGAAGGCCAAATGCAAAGCCTACTGGGAAATTGTTTGGAGAATATTTACATTCTTCAGTTATTGTTAATAAATATGTTTGAAAAATAGTGTAATCTTTGTACAGAGCTACATTATATGCTGTTGCTGTTTAATTATTTAAAAGTGAGTTTTTACAGGGATATGAAAGTCAAAAGTAAACTTTCACAAGTCAGATCGAGCATTTAATTTTAAAAGATGTTTCAATTTACTTATATTATCCAATTTACTTTTTTTCTCTTGCTAATGTTTATTTAAAAAGCATACCTAGATATGCTCAGGAATAGTGATGCACTAATAGGAGCTAGCTGTTGATTCACATATGCCTCTTGTCATTGGCTCCCCAGATGTGTCCCAGTAGTGCATTGCTTCTTTGGTGCTAACTTTGGGGTCGATCACAATCCCTTAAAAAATGTCAACAGAAAATCATTCAATTCTATGTGGAGTTTTGTAGATTAATTATTTGGTACATTTGTCTAAAGGATTGGAATCGACCCCTTTGTGTTTAAACTCTTTTTAAGGTTAAACAACATAAATTATGCTTACCTGATAATTTAATTTCCATCTGTGGGAGGAGAGTCCACTTCTTCATTCATTACTTGTGGGAATAAAGAACCTGGCCACCAGGAGAAGGCAAAGACACCCCAGCCAAAGGCTAAAATACCTACCCCACTCCCCTCATCCCCCAGTTATTCTGCCAAGGGAACAAGGAACAGTAGGAGAAATATCAGGGTATAAATGGTGCCAGAAGAATAATACTAAATTTAGGTCCACCCACCGGAGGAACAGGCGGGAGCAGTGGACTCTCCTCCCAAAGATGGAAATTAAATTATCAGGTAAGCATAATTTATGTTTTCCATCTTAATGGGAGGAAAGTCCACTGCTTCATTCATTACTTGTGGGAACAAATACCCAAGCTCTTGAGGACACTGAATAAAAAAAAATGGGAGGGTAATAGGAGGCGGACCCTAAACTGAGGGCACCATAGCCTGCAAAACCTTTCCCCCAAAAGGTGCTTCCGTCGAAGCAAAGATATCAAACTTGTAAAACTTTGCAAAAGTATGTAAGGAAGACCAAGTAGCCGCCTTACAAATCTGCTCCAGAGAAGCCTCATTCTTAAAAGCCCAATAAGAGGCCACAGCCCTAGATGAGTGAGCCGTAATCCTCTGAGGAGGCTTATGTCCAGCTGTCTCATAGGCCAAACGTATAATGCTTCTCAACCAGAAAGACAGTGAAGTAGAAGAGGCACTCTTCCCCTTGCGCTTCCCTGAATACATCACAAACAAAGACGAAGTCTGTCTGAAGTCCTTTGTAGCCTGAAGATACAACTTCAATGCCCGGATCACATACAAGTTATGAAGTAACCTTTCCTGAGATGTACAAGGGTTAGGACACAAGGAAGGAACTACTATTTCCTGATTGATATTATGGTTCGACACAACCTTGGGGAGAAACCCCAACCCAGTGCGAAGAACAGCCTTATCAGCATGAAAAACCAAGTAAGGTGGGTCAAAGTGCAAAGCCGCTAACTCAGAGACTCTGCAAGCCGATGCAATAGCCAGTAGCAATAGCACCTTCCAGGAAAGAATCTTAATGTCAAGCGAATGCATAGGCTCAAACAGAGCCTACTGCAAAATCTTAAGAACCAAGTTTAAGCTCCAAGGAGGAGCCGAACTTCTAAAGACAGGTCTGATCCTAACCAGAGCCTGAACAAAGGACTGAATATCAGGAAGCACCACAAGCTTCTTGTGTAACAGCACTAATAAGGCAGAAATCTGTCCCTTTAAGGAACTGGCGGCAAGACCTTTATCCAGTCCATCCTGAAGAAAGGCCAGAATCTTGGATACCCTAACCCTGTGCCAGGGATATCCACGTTCCTCACACCAGGATAAGTAGGTCCTCCACACCTTATGATAGATGCGACGACCACTCTCTCAGAAAAACCTCTCTTGGCCAAGACTAGGCGTTCAATCTCCAGGCATTCAGCCTCAGAGAATTGAGATTTTGATGTAGAAAGGGACCCTGAACCAGCAGATCTCTGCGACAGGGTAACCTCCAAGGAGGAGACAATGACATCCCCACCAGATTCGCAAACCACATCCGCGGCCACAACGGAGCAATCAGAATGGTCAAAGCTTGCTCCTGTTTGATGCGAGTCACGACTCGACGAAGGAGTGGCAATGGTGGAAAAATGTAAATTAGGTTGAACCCCCAAGGCACCGCTAAGGCATCTATCAGCTCTGCCTGGGGGTCCCTGGACCCCAACCTCTATCTGGGTAGCTTGAAGTTGAGTCTGGACACCATGAAGTCTATCGCCGGCTTCACCCATCTGCTGCAGATCTCCACAAACCCCTGGGGATGGAGAGACCATTCCCCCGGATGAAACGATTGTCTACTGAGAAAATCCGCTTCCCAGTTGTCCACTTCCCTCATGGCTAGGGAGCTTCTCGTTCCCCCCCCTGAAGGTTTATGTAAGCCACCGAGGTAATGTTGTCTGACTGGAGTCTGATGAATTAGGACGACTCCAGATGGGGCCAAGCCCTCAGAGCATTGAATATCACTTGAAGTTCCAGAATATTTATTGGTAGAGTCGAATCCTCTCGAGTCCACCTGCCCTGTGCCCTTCTGGCATCCCAAACAGCACCCCATCCTGATAGACTTGCGTTCGTGGTCACAATCTCCCAGGATGGTCTCAAGAAGGATGTCCCCTGGGACAGCTGTCCTGGGCGGATCCACTAAGAGAGGGATTCCCTCACTTAGTTGTCCATAGAAATATGTTAGGATAGATCTGAGTGATTGCCATTCCACTGTTTAAACATGCATAACTGAAGAGGTCTGAGATGGAACCTGGCAAATGGAATGACATCTATGCTGGATACCATGAGCCCAATCACCTCCATACACCTGGCCACAGATGTCCTTGAGGAGGTCTGAAGGGCAAGACAGTTGGACGCAATCTTGGAACGTCTCTGATCTGTCAAGAATATCTTCATGGATATGGAATCTGTTATCGTACCCAGAAATTCCACCCTGTTGCTGGGTACCAGAGAACTCTTTTATTTGTTTATCTTCCATCCATGGGATCGAAGGAGAAGAGCCCTTGAGTGATCCTCCGCGAGACTGTAAGACGGAGCCTGGACCGGGATATCATCCAGATAAGGAGCCACTGCAATACCTCTGGCACTCGCAACCGTGAGCAGCGCTCGCAGAACCTTTGTAAAGACTCTTGGGGCAGTCGAGGGCCACAAACTGGTAGTGTTGGTCCAGAATAGTGAATCTTAGGAACTTGAAGTGGTCCATGTGGATTGACACATGAAGGTAAGCATCCTTCAGGTCTATTGTCGTCATAAATTGTCCCTCTTGAACTAGGGGCAGAATTGATCTGATCGTCTCCATTTTGAACGATGGGACTGACAGAAACTTGTTTAAGCATTTTAGGTCCAGAATTGGGCGAAATGTGCCCTCCTTCTTTGGGACCATGAAAAGGTTTGAATAATACCCCAGACCTCTTTTTGCTAGAGGGACTGGGGCAATAACTCCAAGAGAGAAGAGATCCCTCACACAACCTAGGAAGGCGTCTCTCTTCTCTGGTCTTGAAGATATATTTGACAGGAGTAATCTGCCTCTGGGCAGATGAGTCTTGAATCCTATCCTGTACCCCTGGGCTATGACCTCCAGAACCCAAGAGTCCTGAATGTCTCTTATCCAGGCCTCCTTAAAAAGAGATAGTCTGCTCCCTACAAGATCTAGAGACGGATCGGGAGCCACCCCTTCATGCCAATTTTGTCTTGGTGGGCTTCTTACTCTGCTTGGACTTGTTCCAAGAGTGAGCTGGTTTCCAAGATCCCTTGGACTGCTCAGTTTTCACGGCAGGCTGCTGGCGTTGAGAACGAAAGGGACGAAAAGTAGAACCCTTAGGTTTTTTTTTATTATCCTGTGGAAGGAAAGCACCCTTGCCCCCCTGTGACCATGGATATAATATAGTCCAAACCAGGACCAAAGAAAACCTTTCCCTGAAATGAAAGGGAAAGTAATCTAGACTTGGAAGTCATGTCCGCAGACCACAACTTTAACCACAGAGCCCTACGGGCCAGAACAGAAAAACCTGAAGTCGTGGCATTTAAGCAAATAATCTGCATATTTGCATTGCAGATGAACGAATGAGCAACCCTTAAGGCCTTAATTCATTCCTGTATCTCCTCGAGGGGAGTCTCCACCTCGACCATAGCTGACAGAGCATCACACCAATAGGTAGCAGCTTCAGCTGCCGCTGCCGGTTAAAAAACAAACCCCGTGAGTTGGAACATCTTTCTTAACATAGACTCTAATTTTTTGTCCATGGGCTCCTTGAACGAAGAGCTATCTTCGAACGGGATAGTTGTTTGCTTAGCGAGAATGAAAATAGCACCATCCACCTTAGGAATGGCCCCCCATAGCTCAAGCTGCGAGTCCGAAACAGGGAACAGCTTTTTAAAAGAAGAAGAGGGGAAAAATGATGAGCCAAGTTTCTCCTTTTCATTCTTAATAATATTAGCCATTTTAATGGAACTGGGAAGGTCTGTGGTACCACCCTGTCCTCGTAAACCCTATCTAGTTTAGGTTCCTCTGGCAATTTCGGCTCCGGAACCTCTAACGTAGCTAGCACTTCTTTTAGCAAGAAGCACAAATACTCCATTTTAAATTTAAAATCTGGCTCCTTCGAAGACGGAGGCCTAGATGTCACCGATTCCGACCCAGAAAGAGCATCCTCCAAGTCGGAGTCGTCTTCAACGGATAATCTGTCAGAGACATCCAGCAGAGTCGATGACCCCTGGGATGGATAGCTATGATTCACCTTTCGCTTGCGCTTAGTAGGGCATGGTAAGGCATTAAAGGCCACAGACACCGCCGTCTTTAACTGCTCAGCAAAATCTGGCGGCCAAAGGGCCCCTCCCACAGGAGGATTAGGATCGGCCTGAGAGCTGCATGTGCAATTGGAGATAAATGTAGGGAGCGCACCTTGCAGGACGGGGAACCCTCAGAGGTAGACAGCTCAGTTGTACTAAATACCTTATTCTTTTTAGATATTGCAATCTTATCAAAGCATGTGGAACAGAGTTGAACAGGAGGATCGACTGGGACCTCCTCACAATAGACACAGTTGTTAGGTTTAATTAAAGAGGGAGTACCCGCTAACATATCAGAGTCCTCCATAGCTTGCACCTTTATTACGAACTAGATATAAACTAAATGGCACCTTTATATCCCAATGACCGGGGCACTCACCACCTCCTATGACCCGGACAACAGAGAAAACGCTTTGTCGACTGCAACCACCGGCCAAGAAAGAGGAAGTTGAAGAGGCCACACCCAGTCACATGGAGTGCACTAAAGAGAGAACGCGCCAAAACAATGCTGCACTGATGTCTCAAAAAAAATAACTATTCGCACATTGACAGAGCCTCATCTCACACATGTCAAAGCATAAAGACAATAAACAGTAGATAACATTGTGTACAAATCCCCCTTGTACAATAATCTCCAATCCTGGGGTATTAACCCTTGATTCTATACAGATAAAAGGAGACACACTGTGACCCTGTCTACTTACGTTATCATATGTATATAATGAAACGATCTTACCAGCATTGAAACACGGCCTTTCAAGTGTGACAGGTTAGTAGCATCACTCCTGACATGGACTTGAGAGCAGAAAGCAGGCAGCGAAACTCGTCAACGCTGATTGCTTATGGAGCTGTTAATCACAGTCAGGATGGTTTCTCAGAAAGAATCTCCCTGCATCTCCGGACTTTCATCCATGCTCTCACTGAGAGGCTGACATGATTACTTAAAACTCCAGTCCCATACTGAAGAGTACTACCCTGCATAAGAGACTGCTCCGAATCTTCCGACACTTCTCTGCCAACCTCCTGTGACGAAAGGCAAAGAATGACTGGGGGATGAGGAGAGTGGGGGAGGTATTTAAGCCTTTGACTGGGGTGTCTTTGCCTCCTCCTGGTGGCCAGGTTCTTAATTCCCACAAGTAATGAATGAAGCAGTGGACTCTCCTCCCATTAAGATGGAAATATAGTTTTATGCAAGCGACAGTACAATAATTAAAAGCTCTAAAAACATTTTTTTTTTACATTTTATGTACCTTTAAAGGGCCATTGTAGTCCAAAAAGTATATTCCATGTTACAGTGGCAGGTCTATAGATTACAGTCACAGCTATAACACACAAAAGAAACTCCATCTCATCAGGTGACAAACACTTTATAGAAGATGTTCAGCCTAGTCACATCTCAACAGGAACAGTCCAGGTTTTTATCCTGTAATAATGCTCAGAAGCAACTCTGCTAAACAATCTTTCAGTCTGCATCTCTTTCTGCTTGCATGGTGTCAGAGAGACAGTTGCTGCTTGCCTGCAGCTCTTTGCCTCCCTTCCACAGAATCACAGAACTTACTTTTTTATAAGACTGTAAACAATATATTAACAAGTAGTGATGTAGCTACTTTCCTAATAGTTGTTTATAAACATTATAGTAATTAGTCATAACAAATCTATGGCTAGATTACGAGTTTTGCTGTACGGCTATACCGCTGAAAAATTGGCCATTGCGCTTGGAATGGCCGGGAACGCATATTACGAGTCTCGGTGGTATAGCTATACAGCAAGCATTTTAGCCTGTAACGCAACGTCCATTTCGCACTCAAAAAATGATGTTTGAGTGTGGGATTTTCCATAGAACCGTATTACAGGTTGTGCGTTCCGGCTAAAATGCTTGCGTTACAGCCTATACCGACACGATTCATTCCGCCATCTGAGACCAGTAGTTATGGATTTTGCAAAACAAAAATGTTTCACAAAACTCATAACTAAAATGTTACAAAGTACACTAACACCAATAAACTACCTATTAACCCCTAAACCACCATCCTTCTGCATCGCAAACACTATATTAAACTTATTAACTGCTAATCTGCCGCCCACCCACAACGCGACTATTAAATTAACCTATTAGCCCCCTAATCCGCCGCCCCCAACATCGCTGACACTAAATAAACCTATTAACCCTAAACCGCTGGCTCCACACATCGCCAACACTATAATAAAGTATTAACCCCTAAACTCCAGCCCACCACATCATAACTACTAAACTAAACCTATTAACCCCTAAACCGATGCCCCCCTACATTGCAAAACACTAAATTAAACTATTAACCCCTAAACATAACACCCCCCCCAACTTTAAATTAAAGTTACAATATAACTATCTTAAAATAAATAAAAACTTACCTGTGAAATAAAAAAAAACTAACATGAAACTCTGGGATCTATTTAACAAGCTCCGTATGGAGCTTGATGGCCCCTGCTTCTGGCGAGTCTTTAGACTTGCCAGAAACAGCAGTTATGAAGCAGCGTTCACAAAGTCCGCTGCTCCATAACCTGTCTGGCTGCTCTGAGCAGGCGGACACACATCGCCACAATACAACCCGATCGAGTACGATCGGGTTGATTGACACCACCCTGCTGGCGGCCCATTGGCCGCGAGTCTGCAGGGGGCGGCGTTGCACCAGCAGCTCTTGTGAGCTGCTGGTGCAATGCTGAATACGGCGAGCGTATTGCTCGCCATATTCAGCGAGGTCTGGCGGACCTGATCCGCAGTGTCGGATCAGGTCCGCCAGACCTTGATAAATATGCCCCTATGAATTAACCTAACATAACTATTCTAATAAAATAAAAACAACCAATTAAAAACCTAAATTAAAATTAAAAAAAAAAACTAATACGAAAAAAAATTAAAAATCTAACATTACAAAAAATAATAAACACTAATTTACAAAAAATAAACAAAATTATCAAAATTATCAAAATAAAAACAATAAACTACCAATAGCCCTTTTGTAGGACATTACCCTAAGTTAAACAGCTCTTTTACCTTAAAAAATTACTATGTCCCTGCTAAAAGTAAACCTCACTAAAAAATCCTAAGATACCCATTGCCCCTAAAGGGGAATTTGTATGGGCAATACCCTTAACAGGGCATTCAGCTCTTTTACAAGTACACATCCCTAATCTAAAAAAAAAACTAAGACTAACCCCATAAAATCTGAAGTCTGAATATCCATCTTCATCCAGGCGGTGAGAAGTCTTCACTCAGGCGGCGACACCTTCAACCATCTTGGGGACGTCATCTATCTTCATCCCGGGGGTGCGAAGCTATCCTGGAGGGTGATGACAAATTGTTCTAATCAGCCAAAAGGATTTCAGTAGCTCTCATCCTATTGGCTGATTTAAATTTGAAGAATCAAATCAGCCAATAGGAATGCTAGGTACGCCATTTTGAAACAGATACCTTGCATTCAACTTCAGTGTACGGTGGTGATCATATGAAGAGGACGCTCCATGCAGGATGTCATTGCTCTCCAGGATAGCTCCGCTCTGCCGTGATGAAGATAAAAGACATCCCTGAGATGGATGAAGGTGTCGACGCCTGGATGAAGATGGATGTCCAGACTTCAGGAACCGTGAGTAGATTTGATGAGGTTAGTGTTAGGTTGTTGTTTTTTATTTGTTTGGGTGATTTTTTTTTTTAGATTAGGGATGGGCACTTGTAAAAGAGATGAATGCCCTTTTAAGGGCAGTAAAACAGCTAAATGCCCTTTTAAGGGCAATGCCCATACAAATGCCCCCTTAGGGGCAATGGGTAGCTTAGGTTTTTTATTTTAGGGAGTTGGTTGGGCGGTGGATTTTACTGTTGGGGGACTTTGTATTTTTTTTCTAGGTAAAAGCTGTTTAACTTAGGGCAATGCCGTACAAAATGCCCTTTTAAGGGCTATTGGTAGTTTATTGTAGATTAGGGGGTGTTATTTTGGGGGGGTTTAATTTTATAGGGTTTTTGCTTAGCTGTAATTGTTTTTATTTTTGATAATGTCAGGGGTGGTAGATTAGGGGTGTTTAGACTAGGGGTTTATTTTATGGTGTTTCTTTCTTCCATAGACATCAATGGGGTTGCGTTATGGCGATCTCCATTCCGTGATCGCAGGTGTTAGATTTTATCTAACACTTTCTCCCCATTGATGTCTATGGGGGAAAGAGTGTACAAGCATGTAAACTCAGCCCTTGGCTTTTGTGCGGTATGGAATTTAACGCACCATAACGCACAGCACAAGGAGGTTATTCAGTAACTGGTAATGGCAGCGCTATGGAGAGTGCAATAACGCATTTTTTTGCCGTTATTTTCACACCCTGTTTAGTGCAAAACTCGTAATCTAGGTGCTAGTTTCTGATAGTGCTATGTAATACTGAAAACCTATATTGTTTATGTCACACTTGGAGAAGGAAAGTAAACTAAACCTCATTTCCAATGCCTTAGCTTGCCTATAATATTATTATGTTCTCTAATAGCAAATATGAACAACCAGAAGAGAGGAGCTCCAGAGCTACTATAAAAAGGGCAGACCACACAATTTCCTGTTCCTGCCATAGAAGCTGACTGGCTTTAACAGTAGACATGGCCTGCAATCCTTCTACAGTTGTCAAGTAGATCTGCTACCTTAGAATTACCATCTGGGATAGCAGCCTTTACCAGCAGATAAGGGATGTGAGCTGAACAGCACAAACTAACAAAGTCATCCTCATGGAGTACCTTCAGCATGTTCGCTGCTTACATCGTCCTAAGAGCCTACAATATATTGTTATGCTGCTATTCCAACTCATTGTCATGGAGGAGGAATGATTGGTACCCCTGCTGATCAACTGACCCACTCCTGCCATGACGAGAGCTGCCTGCCACTGCAACACCACTAGCAGTAGCTCTAGCCCAATCTTCATTAGATACCCAGCGCTGCCACCAATGTGCTCTCAGGGAGAGTAAGGTATGATGGTCATTAGGAGCACTCCATAAGTATTGCACAAAGTAAGGTGTTATTGGTGAGCTATGGCCTTCACCAGCTCCCCTTCAAGCATGATGAATGATGCACTACTAACAGCTACCAGATGACCTATAATTTGGGTTATTTTCCTCAACTGCTGCCAGCCATCCCCCTAGAGTGAAACCCCCCTTATGCTCTAGGGTTGGCTGAACATGTCAGTGTGATGTTGAAGGTGGCACCTGCCCCTGCTGACTGTCATCATCACCATGTCTCCAGTCCTGAATACTGCTGGTAGCACTGCTCCAAGTTGGTGGCAGTGCTGACTGGGATAAAGATATTGTGCAGCTGCTGATGACCCAACTTACTTTGCTCAATAACAAAGACTTGTGGTGTGTGCAGCGATGCTGATTCATCTAAGAGCTGGTAAGATAATCTTACGCTCTTTGATAACTTCTTTTCCACACAATTTCAACTTAGCAAAGCACCCATATCCAACATCAAAAAAATTGTCCCACATGTTTGAGCAGCATGACCAGTCACCACCTCTGTCTGCCATTCCACCAATTCAGAGGTCTCCTTGGTGGTTTTAGATATGACACCACTATCTGTCTCTGCCCTTATTGAAACAATTTTTCCTCTCCTACTGTTGGAACAGGTGGAACTGCTAGTGCTGCTAGATGTAAGAAATTACCATTCTTTTAAAAGCAGGTGACAAAATCAAAACATACACACAGATGGTCAATAAAGATATGTTATGGGGCGTGTCCGGGCTTAGGCTGAAGATGGCCGCAAAACTGAGAGCTCTGGTAAACTGAACTACATTCCGCCATGTAATTAAAATATTTTGAAGCCATCCAACATAGGAAAGAGCATCATTTGAAAGAAAAGAGTGTGCTGGCTAAAGTAATACCTATATTGTGTAACTTCAGAGACTCTCAGACCGGATCGCTGTAGTTGATTCTTGGCGGCCTCCACAGAGGGAATCTTACAGCACCCCCCCGGGGAACCGGGTACGTGGAGATACTTTCCAAATCTCCTTATACATCGCATATAAATTTGACACTTGTCAACCTGTCAACAGCAGTTAAATAAACACCCACCTTCAATAATTTATCATGGAGGAACTCTACTCTTTTATTAAAGGCCTGATGGAGAGGCGGGAGGAGCTGATCTGCCAAAGAATTGACAATCTAGCTGCGCAACAGTCCGCACTTTCCCTAGCAATTAATTCAACAGAGCGTAGTGTAGCGCTGCAAAGTAAACCGCAGAATACCCCAACGCATAGTCTGAGGTTTGAGGAGACTAGAAGGCGAACACAACATATACCTGAGGGTCCTTTTCCTTCCTGGGCATCGGAGAAGTGTGAACTAGGGATGCCTAGGGGTATCGGGAGAGACTGCGGCCTTATGGAGTCACCTCGGCGCCTTACAGTTGGGTGCGGTCAGCGGAGCTACTTACCTGTCCCTGTGGAGGGAGTCGCTCTGGCTGTCTCGCTGGAAGATGAAGCTCCTATTGTTTCCGTGACAGGGCTGCGGATGATGTCCTCCCTCTTGCAGCCTTTGGAGGGCATGACAGCTTGGAGAGGAGGGACCGAATCTTCAGTGCCTAGACCTCTCACGGTAGAATTCCTACAAGCCTTGCTGGGACGTGGCCTGCAGCAGCCGCTGCGGGTTTACAGAGTTGGAGTTGGCTAAAGCTCAGGACTGACATTGGTGGAGTTTGAAGCTCTACAATAGTGACAGTTTGGGATTCCCTTATGTCGCTATACATAGTAACGGGTAACTTTTGTGCGGACTAAAGTGACAAATAAAAAATGAATATGTGCCTTATTTTTAACAAACTCTAGAGGCCCTCCTATGTATAACCCATGTGTGGGATGAGTTAAGGGGTTAATGTTGGCAACGATAGATTATTATAGTATGCATGATTTCCCTAGTTTATAAATGTATCATCCTATATCGGAGACATGTGTGAGGATCCCTGTGGTTGTACATGGGATTGTATTGTTGTATTCCACACGAGAATCTCAGTACTGTTACCTAAGTATTTTCCTTTATAGGCCTTTAACTAAACTACCTAAATAGCTTAAAAATATCCCATTCCAGATTTCATTTATTTGTTACTTTGGAACTAAGGCTATTCCAGTCAGTGTATATAGGATTTAACCCATTTCCTGGATTAATACAGAAAGCTTAGTGGTATATATAGCAGGAATATGCTCTCAACGAACCTATAATTAAATAATGACTATGAGTGCTTCCGCAGCCAGGTAGTCTATTGGGAATGGTATGTATATTTATGTAATAGTCACATAATAGTCCTATGCTTGTTGCTATATCAGAGTTCGCCTTGATATTTCATATCCCACTAGGGGTTAATGTTGCAAAAGCTCCTTTTCATATTTTTGATGAGCCCTGTCAGCGGCCGAGACGGGGTGGTCTGTTACTATTTTCTATACCCCCTCAAGAAGTTTGGGAACCTAGATTCAAAAGCATACCTTAGTCCCCTATCCTGCCACAGAACAGCACTAGACAATACCTCTTAAGTGGAAGGCAACCCCCTGTACGGATGGACGCATGTCTACAGTTTAGTAACCTAAAATGCCCTAAACAAAACAAAAAAAAAAAAAAAAAAAAAAAAGGGGGTGAGTAATCATACGTCAGTATTGTGCTTCTGGCTGTTAAAGTTTGACACATAAGTGCAGATATATCATTGGTGAGAATTGATATGGGTTTACACTATTAATATAATTGTTTAGCTGCCTCCTATGCTATACACAATGGTTATATAAGGCCCAAGAGAGATCCTAATATAGTTAGAAAGGTAGGAAGATAAACAGTGTACCAGTTACCACTTTATTAGTTCGAAGACAAAGATCTTGTATGGGGGCTGACATCTGTTCTGACTACTCACTGACCATGCTTAACAGCTTCTGTATACCTCTACAGGCCCAAGGTTAGCCTAAGCAGTATCCCCTCCCCTAAGGAGTTGCATACACATATTCAGAAGTCCAAGAGGGGCTATCAGTTGTCTGGGAGAAAGGTACTTTATACTGTGCTGCTTTATTTAATTTTATGTTTGGTTGTGAATATTATATGTACAGCAACCCTAGCAGGTTTCCTCACAGGCATCCAAGGAACCTATATTACCAACGATAATATGTATATAGAACTTACCAATATGCTGGGTCCTAGAGGGCCCTTGCAGCTATAACCTCCCACATTTACCTACACTTACTCTCTACACTCGTGGTCCAAGAGGGCCCACTAATTTTTCTAATGAGGTATGTTCCATTCATATTTCTGAATACTTCAGGGAGGTTTTGAGATAAGGTGTATAGAATTTATATTACTAATTTTTTTTCTTGTTAAACTGTTTTATGTTTTGATGTAAATATCATGGACACTAAAAGGCCTACCTCTTCTTATTTGGAACCTTTGTATGGAAGTTAGGCCGTATTATTATTATCATCTGCTAACTTATCCTCTGTTGTCCAAACTAAATTGTATGTATTATAAGTGTTACTGAATATATCAAGGACAAGTACAAGCCTGCATATGTTATGAATTGGTTATTGAAATTAGGCTTTTTTGAGCTGGTTGATTTAATTTGTGTTATTTGTCCTTTTGAAAATGCACTTAGGTATAATGAGGTAATATACATGGCTAGAACATGTACCTTTGGGTAAGGATATACTTAGATTCTACAGATGCGAAGACATGCTTGTTTAATTCACTATGCAAATCCTGATGTATGTCAAATGGGCATGTTGCCGTGATGTTTCTCTTTGAAATTGTATTTTTTGTTTGCCATAGTACCTCAATAAAAAATTATTTATAAAAAAAAAAAAAAAAAAGATATGTTATATTGTGTACAGAAATTAAAACACTGCAACATGAGTGATGTAGAAGAAAAACAACAAACACTCACTCTCTGATAGGCCAGTGTTAATAAACTTCCTAGTTGTGGGTCTCTGTTCCAGGACTGGTCTCTGGTCCAAAGTTCTTACAGGATCTTCAAAGACTGCTATCAAAATTACATTTTGCACTGTCCTCTCAACAGGACAGTGTATATAGTTAGTATAAATTAATCTCCAAGAGAAAGTACTCTCACCTAACCAGTTATCAGGTACCACGGTGCAACAAGTAATAATATGTGTCCAAGAAAAATTGCACTCACTGGGTTTGAAACAAAAAATTTTTTTACTCGAGTGACGTTTCAGGGTATTTACCCCTTCCTCAGACAAAATTAGAGTGAACAATGAACAGTTATATAAATATAAAAAAAACTACCCTCAATAGTGCAGCCAATCAAATGCAATACCACCCCATTAGTGGATTATTACAAACATTCAATGACACAATAATATGTAAATATATGTGATCACAGTAGTAACACAATAGTCAAAAAATGAATCTAAGCATCACTATACAGATACACTAAAAACTATGTGCTAAATTACATTTTTACCATCAAGTGTATGTATTGAGAATGCTGTGTTGACAGCGTGAGTTGTGCTATGAATATCGGTGAAAACAGATATAATCCTATGTGATCATAGATACAATGGATACACAAGCGATATCCCATACTACCCAAAAGAAGCTGACATCTATGTGGGTTAGATCCACTACTTTTATAAAGGTTTATTCAATCATATTGTCAGTAATATTTTCAAGACAAGTTGGATTACTCAATGCTCCATTTTTCGCGGTCAAACCAATACAAAAAGGGGGCGGGGCACAGTGTTGTGTCATGATCTATCCAAAGGGGTGTACAGGTTACCTGGTGAATGATTGAATCACACAGAGCGGTGGTCTAGGAGACTGAACTAGCTTATTTCAACGTGTCCAGTCTAAATACCCATTTAGCTTCAACTTGCAGAAGTTTCTTCTTTCTGTCCCCACCCCTTTTGAGTAGACATGTGCACCGCTAAAAAATTCGGTTCGTTTTCGGTTCGGATCGATTCGGACTTTTCGAATTTCGTTTCGGATCGAATCTGATTCGGCAAAATTTGAATAAATTCGTTTCGGATTTATTCGGATTCGGCTGAATTCGGTTCTATTCCGTTCCGAAATTCGGTATGTTTTCAGTACACTAACACCCATTTAGTACACTAAGTCACTAACACCCATAAACTACCTATGAACCACTAAACCGAGGCCCCCCCACATCGCAAACCCTATAATAACATTATTTAACCCCTAATCTGCCGATCGGATATCGCCGCCGCCTACATTATAGCTATTAACCCCTAATCTGCTGTCCCTAACACCGCCGACCCCTACATTATAGTTATTAACCCCTAATCTGCCTCCCCCAACGTCGCCGCAATCTAACTATAAGTATTAACCCCTAATCTGCCGACCCGATATCGCCGCCGCCTACATTATAGCTATTAACCCCTAATCTGCTGTCCCTAACACCGCCGACCCCTACATTATAGTTATTAACCCCTAATCTGCCTCCCCCAACGTCGCCGCAATCTAACTACAAGTATTAACCCCTAATCTGCCGACCCGATATCGCCGCCGCCTACATTATAGCTATTAACCCCTAATCTGCTGTCCCTAACACCGCCGACCCCTACATTATAGTTATTAACCCCTAATCTGCCTCCCCCAACGTCGCTGCAATCTAACTACAAGTATTAACCCCTAATCTGCCGACCCGATATCGCCGCCGCCTACATTATAGCTATTAACCCCTAATCTGCTGTCCCTAACACCGCCGACCCCTACATTATAGTTATTAACCCCTAATCTGCCTCCCCCCAACGTCGCCACAATCTAACTACAAGTATTAACCCCTAATCTGCCGACCGCAAATCGCCGCC
Organism: Bombina bombina; assembly: GCF_027579735.1. Taxonomy (NCBI): domain Eukaryota; kingdom Metazoa; phylum Chordata; class Amphibia; order Anura; family Bombinatoridae; genus Bombina; species Bombina bombina. The sequence goes on along the minus strand of NC_069499.1, from coordinate 607,335,617 downwards.
ACTATAATAAATGTATTAACCCCTAAACCGCCGCACTCCCGCCTCGCAAACACTATAATACATTTTATTAACCCCTAATCTGCCCTCCCTAACATCGCCGCCACCTACCTACAATTATTAACCCCTAATCTCCCGCCCCCATCGTCGCCGCTACTATAATAAGGTTATTAACCCCTAAACCTAAATCTAACCCTAACACTAACACCCCCTAACTTAAATATAATTTAAATAAAACGAAATAAATTTACTATAGTTAAATAAATGAATCCTATTTAAAACTAAAGACTTACCTGTAAAATAAACCCTAAGATAGCTGCAATATAACTAATAGTTACATTGTATCTAGCTTAGGGTTTATTTTTATTTTACAGGCAACTTTGTATTTATTTTAACTAGGTACAATAGTTATTAAATAGTTAATAACTATTTAATAACTACCTAGCTAAAATAAATACAAATTTACCTGTAAAATAAATCCTAACCTAAGTTACACTAACACCTAACACTACACTATCATTAAATTAACTAAATAAATGAATCATATTTAAAACAAAATACTTACCTGTAAAATAAACCCTAATATAGCTGCAATATAACTAATAGTTACATTGTAGCTATTTTAGCATTTATATTTATTTTACAGGCAACTTTGTATTTATTTTAACTAGGTACAATAGCTATTAAATAGATATTGACTATTTAATAGCTACCTAGTTAAAATAATTACAAAATTACCTGTAAAATAAATCCTAACCTAAGTTACAATTAAACCTAACACTACACTGTCATTAAATAAATTAACTACAAGTACCTACAATTATCTACAATTAAATAAACTAAAGTACAAAACCCCCCCACTAAATTACAAAAAAAAACAAACACTAAATTACAAAAAATAAAAAAATATTACAAGAATTTTAAACTAATTACACCTAATCTAAGCCCCCTAATAAAATAACAAAGCCCCCCAAAATAAAAAAAATGCCCTACCCTATACTAAATTACAAAAGTTAACAGCTCTATTACCTTACCAGCCCTGAACAGGGCCCTTTGCGGGGCATGCCCCAAAGAAAACAGCTCTTTTGCCTGTAAAAAAAAAGCACAATCCCCCCCCCCACATTACAACCCACCACCCACATACCCCTACTCTAACCCAAACCCCCCTTAAATAAACCTAACACTACCCCCCTGAAGATCTCCCTACCTTGAGTCGTGTTCACCCAGCCGGGCCGAAGTCTTCATCCGATGGGGCAGAAGAGGACATCCAGACCGGCAGAAGTCTTCATCTAAGCGGGGCAAGAAGAGGTCTTTCATCCATCATACAAGTACCAAAATACAAACAAACACTAAATTACAAAAAATAATAAAATATTACAATAATTTTAAACTAATTACACCTAATCTAAGCCCCCTACTAGCTATGTGGGTGGTGGGTTGTAATGTGGGGGGGGGTATTGTGTTTTTTTTTTACAGGCAAAAGAGCTGTTTTCTTTGGGGCATGCCCCGCAAAAGGCCCTTTTAAGGCCTTTTGGGCTGGTAAGGTAATAGAGCTGATTACTTTTGTAATTTAGTATAGGGTAGGGCATTTTTTTATTTTGGGGGGCTTTGTTATTTTATTAGGGGGCTTAGATTAGGTGTAATTAGTTTAAAATTCTTGTAATTTTTTTTATTTTTTGTAATTTAGTGTTTGTTTTTTTTGTACTTTAGTTTAGTTTATTTCATTGTATTTAATTGTAGGTACTTGTAGTTAATTTATTTAATGATAGTGTAGTGTTAGGTTTAATAGTAACTTAGGTTAGGATTTATTTTACAGGTAATTTTGTAATTATTTTAACTAGGTAGCTATTAATTAGTCAATAACTATTTAATAGCTATTGTACCTAGTTAAAATAAATACAAAGTTGCCTGTAAAATAAATATAAATGCTAAAATAGCTACAATGTAACTATTAGTTATATTGTAGCTATATTAGGGTTTATTTTACAGGTAAGTAATTTAGTTTTATATAGGATTAATTTATTTAGTTAATTTAATGACAGTGTAGTGTTAGGTGTAATTGTAACTTAGGTTAGGGTTTATTTTACAGGTAAATTTGTATTTATTTTAGCTAGGTAGTTATTAACTATTTAATAGCTATTGTACCTAGTTAAAATAAATACAAAGTTGCCTGTAAAATAAATATAAATCCTAAAATAGCTACAATGCAGATTAGGAGGCGGGAGTGCGGCGGTTTAGGGGTTAATACATTTATTATAGTGGCGGCGATTTGCGGTCGGCAGATTAGGGGTTAATACTTGTAGTTAGATTGTGGCGACGTTGGGGGGAGGCAGATTAGGGGTTAATAACTATAATGTAGGGGTCGGCGGTGTTAGGGACAGCAGATTAGGGGTTAATAGTTATAATGTAGGCGGCGGCGATATCGGGTCGGCAGATTAGGGGTTAATACTTGTAGTTAGATTGCGGCGACATTGGGGGGGGGGCAGATTAGGGGTTAATAACTATAATGTAGGGGTCGGCGGTGTTAGGGACAGCAGATTAGGGGTTAATAGCTATAATGTAGGCGGCGGCGATATCGGGTCGGCAGATTAGGGGTTAATACTTGTAGTTAGATTGCGGCGACGTTGGGGGGGGCAGATTAGGGGTTAATAACTATAATGTAGGGGTCGGCGGTGTTAGGGACAGCAGATTAGGGGTTAATAGTTATAATGTAGGTGGCGGCGATATTCGTTCGGCAGATTAGGGGTTAATAAAATAATGCAGGTGTCAGCGATAGCGGAGGCAGCAGATTAGGGGTTAATAAGTGTTAGATTAGGGGTGTTTAGAGACTCGGGGTACATGTTAGGGTGTTAGGTGCAGACTTAGTGTTTCCCCATAGGAAACAATGGGGCTGCGGTGTTAGTTTTTTTTCAGCCGAAACTCCCATTGTTTCCTATGGGGAAATGCCGAATCTTAACGAGCTAATTCGGATTTATTCGGAGATACGGCAGCTATTTCGGATTCATTCGGTAGATTCGGAAGTATTTTAATTCGGAAATCCGAATCGATCCGAATCTCCGAATTTACCGAATTTACCGAATTTCCGAATTAATCCAAAACGAACCGCACATGTCTACTTTTGAGAGGTGGGACATGATCAATCAAGAAGAACCGTAAATCCTTCACGGTACGTTTAGCCTCCAGAAAGTGTCTGGCTACCACTTGGTCTGTTTTTGCAGTGTCCAATGCAGTTCTAATTGCACAACGGTGATTCACCATCCTCTTATTGATGTCATCATCAGTTTTGCCCACATAGAATTTGGCACAGCTACAGCTCAATAGATAAATGACAAACTTGGTGTTACAAGTTAGATAATGACAAATTTGATATCTCTTATTAGTATGAGGGTGTCTGAACATGGAACACTGGAACATGGCGTGACATGTTACACAGCTAGGACACCTGTAGGATACAAGTTTACAATATGTGAGCCATGTTTCTTTCTTGTAACAATGAGTAGGGTTCGGTGGCATTAGGAGATCTTTAAAATTAAACTACTACGTTTATAACCCATCCTGGAAGGATCATAATTAGCTAAGGGAAGAGTAGGGTCAGACTGTAGAATCCACCATTTATCTTGTAGACCAAGGGTTCCCAAACTTTTTCGGTTCAAGGCGCACTTAATGTTTCAAAATATTTCCAAGGCACCCCAAGTCAAACCATAGTTCAATATTACATACCTGACAGTTGCAGTGCACAGTTGGTGGCTTGGTGTAATTAGTATTAAATGCAAATTATCACACATTTACACTTAAAATAATAAAATCATAAGGAACCAGCAATAATAATCTTTTATTTAAAAGATTCAACAACAACAAACATAACAGAACTCACAAACAATTTATTGGTGGAAATAATTAGTGAGTATTTGCTTTTTATCACAGCGATTGCCGATATCCCAGCTTTGCATAAATATGATATTGCAAAAGGAATTAAGATACGCTGAGCTTTACCACTTAGCAGTGGATATTCATCTTTTACAAGCCAAAAGTCAGTAAGTTCCATGCTTGCATATTTTACCTTGAGCATATTGTCGCGAGAAAGCTCAATACGATTTTCATCTTCTGCAGAAGTATATTCAGATGGATCTTTGGCTCTGAATGGGTCCTGAATCCATGCACATTTTCCATATCTTCTTGTAAGTATTTTTCAAACCACTTTATAATCTGTGATAGGTGATATATCTTTAAAAACAGATTTTATATTGCCAGAGAAATCAACTTCATTGGAGACCACAAACTGCTGCAATAAGGGAAAAGAAGAAGGGTCCAATAGGAACAGAATAAAGAGAGGTGCCAAAATAGGACAATATTGTCTGTACAGGCAATCACACAGAGCAATAACCAACCCCTAAGGGTGACTACTCACAAGAGCAGCGGCACAACTGGAGTGCCGAACACAGCAGATCGGGACCAAAAGAGTCGCCCGATAGACTCCCACACACGCTACTGGTCTCGTCACGTGGTATCAAGAACGCCAATCCCAACAGAAGGAGCACCCGGGGAGGAACCGATCACCAATCAGCCAGGGAGGTGTGTAAAAGGTGTCTTGAGAGGCTCGAAAGGGATTACTCAAATCCCGCAGGAAACAAAATAAATATAGCAATAGAGCAAGCGTTGTAAAAAGTGACTAGTCTTCTCGCCCAAGTTCAAAATGTGTATGCTGCCTCCCTGCAGGGAGAGATTCAATGCATTCAACTTTTCAACACTATCACACAAGTATGCTAGTTTCACTAAAAAATCTGTTTCCACGGGCGGAGCGAGGCCAAGCTGGAAATGGCCGCAAAAGACTGAAGCTCTGAGCAGGTTAGACGAACCTTAGCCAAAAAAGAAAAATCGGACTCTGTAAAAAAGGACCACTTGGTGGCATATCACCCATCTACACTTAGGGGATAGGCAGATGCAAGAAAAACTCTGATGTTAAAACCGGGAGGCGTAATGCAAAGTGATAACGCTGTGTAGGCCCAAGCCCTGACAGCCTGTAAAACCGGAGGGGCGCAGATTTGCAAGTTTTTCAGAGAGATGAGGAGTTGCATGGTTTACATTTCTGGGAGCTATGGAGACCAAACATAAGCTACAGGTATGAATCACATTTGTTCAAAACAATAAACAAGGGGGAAAAGGTGCTTAAAAATCTTAACGCTGCAGATTATATGACGGCCCACGTGGCACATAATAACACCGGCACTTTTAAATCCCCCATAACAGCTACTTCCCTCACAAAAGGACTATAAAACACAAGATGTGACGAACCTATATTCCTACCCATACATAAGCATCATTATTCAGAAATAGGCCACTGGGGATGGCCCCAAAAAGACCCAATAAGCAGAACAAAACGAGCAAAGTATTAAAAAATCAAACACTCTCACCAGTACCTGTAAGCAACTTTTTTCAACCTCAAGAACATTCCCATAGGGAAGCAGACAAAACTACAATGGAGATGCAGCCTAGTTCCATGTCTGTGGCGATATCAAAAGAATATGCAGACCAACTAAAAATGGACATTGCTAAGTTACCTACCAAGGCTGACTATGACGGCCTAAAAGACTTAATACAATCTGAATTGTCTTCCATGAAACATGACATAAAGGAGATAGGAAACAGGATAGAGTCCATAGAAGAAGCCCAAGATTCCACAGATAAAATAGTGGACTCACTAACAACCGACGCAAGAGAGCAAGAAGCCTATATGGAAGCTATGGATGACAAACTAGAAGACCTTGACAACAGGGGACGTAGAAACAACCTGAGGGTAAGGGGTGCACCGGAATCCATTACCCCAGCAGAAATACCGGAATACCTACAAGGGCTGTTTAAGCACTTACAGAATGACCAACAGGCTCCTGACATGGAGCTGGACAGGGCACACAGAGCCCTACGACCCCCTCCACCACCGAACGCACCTCCACGAGATATCATTCTAAGGTTTTTGAGGTACACAGACAAGGAGAAGATATGGCTCCAAGCAAGACAACTGAGACAAATAACTTACTTAGATCACCACCTACAAATATTTCTGGATCTTAGCCCCATAACAGTGCAGAAAAGAAAAGAGGTCCGCTTTATAACTAAAATACTACAGGAAAAGAATGTGAGATATAAATGGGGATATCCCTTCTGCCTACATGTGCAACATGAAGGAAGATCAGTGTCATATAGATCACCTAAAGACCTAGAGGACCTATCTAAACTACTGGACATCTCTTTTAGTCCACCAACCACAGCTGAAGAAAGGTCAAGATTGCCAACTGCTACAGCATCTTTCAGCAAGCAGATGAACCGAAAGCCGACCTGGTCAACGGTTATAACGAAGAAAAGAAAGGAGAAAAGACCAAAACCCTCAACATCGTCCAGCAGCGATCCAGGATGATTAACAGGACAATGAATCTGTGGGTGAGATAATTCTATATTGAACTTAGAGAAAAGTCACATAGGACATTAAAATGTTAAGTGACGCAAGTCACATGAACACTGTTCAACGAAAGAGAAAAGTTAACATTTGGGTTAAGCTAGTATGGTATCCAGTTCCGATAGCCGGATCTGGTAAATGGTTAAACAAATCGTTACTAAAGCATGTATAAAGAGTTAGATTAAGTTTGGTTCTGTCATGATACTATGGTCTCTGAAGAGACCCCTAGAAATGTTAGAAATGTTTTAAATGGATAAGCTTTTTACCCCCTCTCTTCCCCCCCCCCTCCCCATAGAAATGTTTATATTGGCAAGAAGAGTCAACCAGCAATCCCCCCTAGCTGGGATTTATAGCACAAGATAGATTGTGCCCAGATAGTAATGTTTGAATTGTTTGAAATGTTTATATTACACGAAGTGAATGCAGTTCTTTGTTTTATTGCCTTCAAAGTCTTAAGCTACTGTTTTGAAGTTGCCACAGGTCAGGAGCAAATGTGTGGGCGACCTGATTGCCTTGAATGGAAACACTACACAACTAGGGAACAAGTTAAATTCCAAGTGTTAAACAAGGGTAGATTTAGTCTTCTTAATGAGTTAAATGACAGAAAACACGCAGAATAGTCTTAACATCCTAACGGCAAACGCAAAAGGCCTCAATAGCCCACACAAAAGAAGCGTAGTGCTAAAAGACATAAAAGAGAAAAGGGGGGACATAGTGTTCCTACAGGAAATGCATTTTGTAAAGGGCAGGGAACCTAAGACTTTTAAATTTAAATATGGCGAAACGTTTTATGCATCCAATTCTACCAAAACAAATGGGGTGGGAATCCTAATCAAAAGAAATATACCCTTTCAACAGATCAAGGTGCATAGGGACAGGGAAGGGAGATACTTGATTGTCACAGGCAAGCTATTTAATACAGTGGTGACCATGGTCTGCACGTATGCCCCCAACACTAGACAAGATGCATACTTTAAACATTTAACTAATCTACTATTAGAAGTGTCCAAAGGTACCCTAATTATTGGAGGAGACTTCAATCTTACACTCGACCCCTATATGGACAATTCCAACCACACTTCATCGGTCCCCAACAAAATAATTAACACAACACGACAGTGTCTAAAGGACCTCACAGTTCACGATGCATGGAGAGTGAAGTACCCAGACGTAAGAAATTACACTTTTTATTCACACCCTCATGCCCGATACTCTCGCATTGACTACATCATGCTAGACGTAGCCAGTTTAGCCAGGGTAAAGGAACTCACCATTTACCCCAGAACATGGTCGGACCATTCAATGGTAGGCTGCACTATACACTGGCCCCTAATGAATAAAATCTCACACACATGGAGAATAGATGACAATTTAATTAGGGACCCAGTCTACACATTCAAAATAGAAAAAACATTAACTGAATACTTTACACTGAATCAAGCCTCCACATCAGATAACAGGCTCTTGTGGGAAGCTCACAAATCAGTGGTCTGAGGCGAATTAATAAGCATGAAAGCTCACAAAATAAAGGAAGAAAGAATTTATCTACACAATACCCTTACTAGGCTTTCAGAGCTAGAAAAACAACACAAATATAACACTAATGATCATACATTACTGAAAGCAATAGAAGATTGTAGAACCACAATACAAACCATTATAGATAAGGAGTGTAAGCAACACGCAATAAAATTGAGGCAAACATATTTTGAAGGTAACAACAAGAGCAGCTCACTATTCGCCAGAAAACTCAAAAGGAAAATTAATAAAACATATATTTTACAGACAAAAGACATCAAGGGGAAAGATGTATACACGACTACCCAAATAGCTGAGGCATTCAGAACATATTATGAACAACTGTACAATATTAGTAATGGTGGGGCAAATCCACCACAATTGAAAAATAGCTCATTGACACAGGAATACCTAGAGAAACTAAAGTTCCCCACACTGAGACAGGAACAGATAGATTCACTGGACAGTCCTTTCTCTTATGAGGAAATCAAGAAAGTAATAAAAGACCTCCCTACAGGAAAGGCCCCAGGACCAGACGGTTACTCAAACAGCTACTACAAACAATACAAGGACATTTTAATACCACAACTATTAGACTTGTTCAACAGCATCAGTGAGGAGAACCCATTCTTAGACACTAACCTGGAAGCACACATAGTGGTCTTGCCTAAACCAGGCAAACCTCCAGACAGGGTGGAGAATTTCAGGCCCATTTCACTATTGAACTCGGACCTCAAATTATATGCAAAAATTCTGTCCAACCGTTTAAATCAGGTATTGCCCCAGCTTATTAAGAACGATCAAGTAGGTTTCATACAAAACAGAGAGGCCAAGGATAACACAGTTAGGGCAATACATCTCCTAGAATACACCCAGCAACAGAAAGTGCCCCTGGCCCTGGTCTCAACAGACGCGGAGAAAGCGTTCGACCGCGTCTGTTGGACATTCCTCAGGGCCACATTACAAAAATTCCAACTGGGAAAAACCACCATATCAAGGATTTTCGCCCTTTACCATTCCCCGTCAGCTAGGGTCAGAGTCAATGGCCACTTATCTAATCCATTCAGTATATCAAATGGGACCCGCCAGGGTTGCCCCCTATCCCCATTGCTGTTTGCCTGCATAGTGGAAGCCCTGGCCTTGGCAGTTAGAGACAATCCCTCAATCCAGGGACTAGACATAGCAGGTTCTACCCATAAGATCTTATTGTATGCTGATGATATTCTATTTTTCCTTACCAACCCCGCAACCTCTATACCCTCCCTTTGTGTTGAACTAGACAATTTCCAAAAAGTATCCAATTTCCTCATCAATAAATCTAAGTCAGAGATGCTTTTGCTAAACCACGATCCCCTGCAATCCCAAAATATTTGTCAGATATGCCCATTCAAAAAAAGAGGGAACTCCCTAAAATACCTAGGCATATACTTAGCCCCAACAACTGAAGAAATGTTTCAACTAAATTATGTCCCCATCCAACAACAGATCATAGCAGATCTCTCAGCTTGGAGATCAAAGAATGTATCCTGGTTAGGGAGAATCACAATCCTAAAAATGAATGTCCTTCCAAGGTTATTATATATCTTCCAAACCCTGCCCATCCCCACACCCAAGAACTTCACTAATCCATTACAATCCAAACTATTAGCGTATGTATGGGAAAACAGGCCAGCAAGGATCAATAAGCAACTAATGTGCATGCCAACTAAAAGAGGTGGATTAGGGGTTCCTGATTTGGAAAAGTACCGTACGGGTATATTCCTGCAAAGGATCATTGACTGGTACACGAACTTCACAACTAAGGCTTGGGTGGCACTGGAGCATGATATTGCAAATAAATCACACCTGGGGTCTCTCTGCTGGCTACCGCCAAAACAGACCTCTTTAGAACATCATTCTAACTCTATCATAGCAGAGACATTCCGGGTCTGGAACCATATTCTAATATCATACCCGAATATATCCTCAAGAACCTCCCTGCTAACACCCCTTACAAATAATACAGACTTCATACCGGGGCTGAATTTCCCCAACAAAACCCTATCTAACAAGAGAAAAATCTTAGCGGCATTTCAGTTAGGTAATGAGCATAAATTTTATAACCTAGAAGAGTTAGCGACAGAGGGAATTGACCTCTCAAAAAATTGGTTACTATTACACCAATGTCAATCATATATAACTAAACACCCCGATCGAAGGAATTTAGTGAGGCCCATGATGGCATTTGAATCACTATGTAGAACAGACACCCCACATAAAAAGACACTAGCTATTTCTCATGCACTACTACAAATTCCACCTCATGGCTACACCCCGTATTACATAGATAGGTGGAATACAGAACTGAACCTAGACATGACACCAAGAGAGGTCTCAGAGATTTTCACGAATGTAACCAAGGTCTCCTCCTCCAGCCGACTAATTGAACTAAATTTAAAGATAATCCAAAGATGGTACTACACACCGGCTAGGATACATAAACTCTATAGGACGGCAAGTGATACATGCTGGAGGTGCGAAAATGGCAGGGGGAACATGGCTCACATCTGGTGGGATTGTACTATGATAAAGGAAGTGTGGGAAAAAGTGGCAAGGGAGACTTCAGAAATGGTGGGGGTCACGATTCCACCAGATCCTCGCATCTGGCTATTTAATATTATTCCAAGAAAGACACAAACACAAGTGAAAAAACTAATCTTTATGGCAAGTAATGGCATGAAGACATTACTTGCAAGGCACTGGAAACAAAAATACATCCCCACAGTTGCTGATTGGATCCATACTTTCCAACATATCTTACAGTTAGAGGAATATGCATACATTAAGTCGAGGACTGAAGTGTCATACGGCTTAATGAAGATCATGTGGGACACATATATAGCAAATAAATTTCATAATTAGCAAATACGAACTAAGTTGGGTTTATGCTTTATTAGGAGATTGATATAGGATCTAAGGCTCCTGACAACTGTGGCAACAGAATGTTTCTAGATACCTATTGTTAGACGCATTCCACTGCATAACTGTAAAATGTAAAAGAAAATGTTAAACGGTTTGTTGCAATTTCTTTTTTGACTTCTGTAATGTACGAATTTTATTTGACAAAACTGTTTATTAAAAAAAAAAAAAAAAATCTGTTTCCACAAAGTGTTTGGCATACTTGTGTTTTTCTTATTCAAGAAAAATGTAGATTTCTTGCCATAATTGAAATATATTGCCACGAGAGAGCCATCGTGAGTGGCAGTAGTACAACAAAGACATTTATTCTGCTCCCATATCCTCACACAATATTTTGAAAAACCATTCTTTCACTGGCCTAGTTTTTATAAAGTTTACCACATTCACCACATATTCTAAAACTAGATTCAACGGAGGACTCAAATACTTTGATGCAAGTGCTTCTCTATGAATGAAGCAATGGGTTCACAGTGCACCCGGAGCTTTGTTTTTGATAAGTGCCTGCAATCCTCCATAATGGCCGGACATCGAATGATCACCATTAGTACAGTCACCAACACACTTTGTCCATTCCAAGGTATTTTCAACCATAAATGTTTCCAGGATCTCAAACAAGTCTTGAGCCTTTGTACTTGCAGTGATACTTTTACAAAAGAGAAGGTTGTCCACAATGTCATTACCATCCACGAACCGTACATAGTAAATCAAATGTGCATCCTTGTTATTGTCCATGGCCTTATCCAGCTGCAAGCCAAATTCCTTTACTTTCAGTTTCTCAATTAATTGATCATTGAGATCCTCTGCCATGTGCTGAATTCTGCAACTGATAGTATTGTTAGACAAAGTCACATTTAAAAGCAGTTTTCCTGTATATTTGCCGATCATAATGTTCACTAAATCTATAGCAGCTGGTAGAATTAGTTGCTCTAGGATGATATGCGGCTTTTTACACTTTGCAACTCTATATGCAACCTTGTATGAAGCTAGCAGAGCATTGTTTGGTATTGACAAATGCTGAGAAAAAGTACCTTGTTGCTGTTTTAATTTTTTTACCTTTCTAGTAAAATAGTCGCAAGATTTACCAACCATGTTTTAATGATTGGTTTCTAAATGGCGTTTTAGCTTACTTGGAATCATGCACTCTGGAGCCAAAATCTTCAAACACTCTACACACTGTGGTCTCTCTTCACCACTAATATTTGTTGATGTGAAGCTAAAAATAATATAATTGTCATCATATTTACGAAATTTACGCTTCTTCATACACCCGCCACCCACTAGTTTGTGGTGCATCCTCTTCATTTTCAGACCTAGCGTGCTTATTAAATAAAAACTTGTCCATTTTTTAGGAAAATAAATAATATGCACTTGCAATACAGTAATATAATTAACATGATAACTGTAACAGCAACTTGTTCAAATACCAAAGAAGGAAAGGAGTCTCTTTTTTCACAAAACACTATTGTATCTGTAGGTAAGTAAATGGTCTGGGCTCACTTACAATTAAAATGTGGGAATGTAGATAAACATGGGTAAGTACCAGACTGTTTCAAAAACTCCCAGTGATAGGTTCAATAATGCAGGATGTGGATGAGACTGAATATGCAGCTAAACACAGTTCAATGATCCACAAAAACTGCCACAGCCACACAATATTAGGGCTACACTGACACACAATATCAGGGCTAAACTGCTGCACTATAACACAATATTAGGGCTAAACCACCTATGTATATATATATATATATATATATATATACTGTATATAAAAGACTGTATTGTACTATTTAAGATTTTGAATAAAGGTATGTTTAACAACTTCTTCCCAGCAGTTTTGTGCCTGAACTTGTTTCCTTTAGTAACGCTTAGATTCTCTGCTAGACAGCACACTGGCTCTGGAGGAGACAAGATACCTCCCTTTGGTTCCTTTAAACTACATGTTTGTGACCTGGAAGTTGGGCCCATACGTTGTGGTCAATATTTCCTCTTGCTTCACCTGTGCCGATTCCTTGTTAGCATCCGTTATCAAGTTGCACGCATAGCCCCTCTTAAGGAATTTCTGAGACATCTCCTGTAGTTGAAGTTCAGTTTGATCACTTTTAGTATTGTTCCTGATCACCCTTGTCATTTGAGCCTTAGGGATTGCCCGTATACGTGATCTTGGATGGTTGCTGCTGGCTAGCAATATTGAATTTAGGTCCGTTGGTTTCTGGAATAATGTAGTGGCCAGTTTATTACTGTCTTTGAAGACTCTAAGGTATAGAAAATCAATCTCATCCAAACTTTTATTCATTTTGAATTTTATTGGTGTTGGTAGATTATCAAGCTCTGATACACATAGGCTTAATTCCTCTTCAGAGGATCTCCAAATCAGGAAGACATTGTCAATGTATCTTTTGTACAGATGGATGTTTGTGTTCTCATGTACCTTCATGATGTTGGTCTTGAAGTTTCCCATGTACAGATTGGTTTATGACGGGGCCATATTAGACTCCATCGCCGTCCCTGTGCACTGTTGATAGAATTTAGTCTCAAATTTAAAATAGTTGAGTTTAAGACAAAGTCCAATGACTTTACAAACTCTGGGTCTGGTCCAATGTATGGGTAACGTAGTAAGGCAGTCATAATTGCCTGTATCCCCTCATTATGTGGTATGATTGTATACAGACTATTTAATGATCACCATTAGTACAGTCACCAACGCACTTTGTCCATTCCAAGGTATTTTCAACCATAAATGTTTCCAGGATCTCAAACAAGTCTTGAGCCTTTGTACTTGCAGTGATACTTTTACAAAAGAGAAGGTTGTCCACAATGTCATTACCATCCACGAACCGTACATAGTAAATCAAATGTGCATCCTTGTTATTGTCCATGGCCTTATCCAGCTGCAAGCCAAATTCCTTTACTTTCAGTTTCTCAATTAATTGATCATTGAGATCCTCTGCCATGTGCTGAATTCTGCAACTGATAGTATTGTTAGACAAAGTCACATTTAAAAGCAGTTTTCCTGTATATTTGCCGATCATAATGTTCACTAAATCTATAGCAGCTGGTAGAATTAGTTGCTCTAGGATGATATGCGGCTTTTTACACTTTGCAACTCTATATGCAACCTTGTATGAAGCTAGCAGAGCATTGTTTGGTATTGACAAATGCTGAGAAAAAGTACCTTGTTGCTGTTTTAATTTTTTTACCTTTCTAGTAAAATAGTCGCAAGATTTACCAACCATGTTTAAATGATTGGTTTCTAAATGGCGTTTTAGCTTACTTGGAATCATGCACTCTGGAGCCAAAATCTTCAAACACTCTACACACTGTGGTCTCTCTTCACCACTAATATTTGTTGATGTGAAGCTAAAAATAATATAATTGTCATCATATTTACGAAATTTACGCTTCTTCATACACCCGCCACCCACTAGTTTGTGGTGCATCCTCTTCATTTTCAGACCTAGCGTGCTTATTAAATAAAAACTTGTCCATTTTTTAGGAAAATAAATAATATGCACTTGCAATACAGTAATATAATTAACATGATAACTGTAACAGCAACTTGTTCAAATACCAAAGAAGGAAAGGAGTCTCTTTTTTCACAAAACACTATTGTATCTGTAGGTAAGTAAATGGTCTGGGCTCACTTACAATTAAAATGTGGGAATGTAGATAAACATGGGTAAGTACCAGACTGTTTCAAAAACTCCCAGTGATAGGTTCAATAATGCAGGATGTGGATGAGACTGAATATGCAGCTAAACACAGTTCAATGATCCACAAAAACTGCCACAGCCACACAATATTAGGGCTACACTGACACACAATATCAGGGCTAAACTGCTGCACTATAACACAATATTAGGGCTAAACCACCTATGTATATAATATATATATATATATATATATATATATATATATATATATATATATATACTGTATATAAAAGACTGTATTGTACTATTTAAGATTTTGAATAAAGGTATGTTTAACAACTTCTTCCCAGCAGTTTTGTGCCTGAACTTGTTTCCTTTAGTAACGCTTAGATTCTCTGCTAGACAGCACACTGGCTCTGGAGGAGACAAGATACCTCCCTTTGGTTCCTTTAAACTACATGTTTGTGACCTGGAAGTTGGGCCCATACGTTGTGGTCAATATTTCCTCTTGCTTCACCTGTGCCGATTCCTTGTTAGCATCCGTTATCAAGTTGCACGCATAGCCCCTCTTAAGGAATTTCTGAGACATCTCCTGTAGTTGAAGTTCAGTTTGATCACTTTTAGTATTGTTCCTGATCACCCTTGTCATTTGAGCCTTAGGGATTGCCCGTATACGTGATCTTGGATGGTTGCTGCTGGCTAGCAATATTGAATTTAGGTCCGTTGGTTTCTGGAATAATGTAGTGGCCAGTTTATTACTGTCTTTGAAGACTCTAAGGTATAGAAAATCAATCTCATCCAAACTTTTATTCATTTTGAATTTTATTGGTGTTGGTAGATTATCAAGCTCTGATACACATAGGCTTAATTCCTCTTCAGAGGATCTCCAAATCAGGAAGACATTGTCAATGTATCTTTTGTACAGATGGATGTTTGTGTTCTCATGTACCTTCATGATGTTGGTCTTGAAGTTTCCCATGTACAGATTGGCGAATGACGGGGCCATATTAGACTCCATCGCCGTCCCTGTGCACTGTTGATAGAATTTAGTCTCAAATTTAAAATAGTTGAGTTTAAGACAAAGTCCAATGACTTTACAAACTCTGGGTCTGGTCCAATGTATGGGTAACGTAGTAAGGCAGTCATAATTGCCTGTATCCCCTCATTATGTGGTATGATTGTATACAGACTATTTACGTCCATGGTGACAAACCAGTCCGTAGGATGTATCTCAGTAAGTCGATCCAAGCTGTCAATCGTTTCTGTGGAGTCTCTAATATACAAACTCGTCCACTTAACCAGGGGTTGTAGAAATTGGTCTACCCACATAGAGAGGGTTTGTAAGATAGATCCCCTGGCTGAGACTATAGGTCTCAATGGTGGTTTAGCCAGTCTCTTGTGTACCTTTGATATAGTGTATAACACCGGTATAATCTGGTGCATCATCATCATACATTCAAATGTGGTTTGTTGAATCTAATCTTTATCCAACCCTTCCTGTAAAACTTCTTTAATCTCAGCCTGGAAAGCCTTAATTGGATCACATCCCAGTAGTTTATACATGGAATTGTCCGGTAGTTGTGACATAACATCTTCTCTGTAGTCTTGGTAATTAAAGATAACTGTTGCACCACCCTTGTCCGCCAGTCTTATGACTATGGATGGATCCTTACATTCCAAAAAAGTTAGCTATAGAAACTAACAGAAAAAAGATACTAGGTTAGCACTCAAATGACCCCCAATTTACTGGAGTTGGAAAAAGAATCACACAAATTAAAACATAAATCTTTATTAGAATTTATTTAAAATATGGGTTAGTTAAAACTAAAATGCTGGTCTGATATTCCCAGTACAGGAACTGGATATTATGTTTGAGAACCAATTATTATAATACTGTCTATTGGCAGATTGGAGGACCCACGGATTGTCAGTCACTTGTAAATTTAAATTAGGGTCAGTGGAGTGAAATTAAAGTAGTGTATACTCTCTACAAAAGCAGCACTCATTCATTCCTTATGCAGCATGATTATTGATGTGATTCATCACAGAAAAAGCGTGATATTAGCTACGTGTATTCAAAGCATAGGTAAAGTGAGGCAATAGAGAAAAAATGTGAAATTACAAAATTATTATTGTAGCATATGATTGGCTACATATCATTTGTCATAATATAGTGTTATATGGTTAACACTATAATACCTTTCAAGCACACTTCAGCCTGTATTAGTAGTGAGAGAATACCCCTCTGTAAGCTGGATAAAGTAATACATTTACACAATCCACCTTGGTAAAATACTTTGTGGTAATAATCCTAACAGTTATCACTGTATGTCTACAATCAACATGGGGTTAATATTGTAGTAACCATCACCTACTGGTGAACTTATCGATCAAACTAACTGTACTTTATAAAAAGTAAATAATTAATGCTGAAGATTGACAGTAATACTGCCTTTATCATAACTATTTCAGTAGTTTTAGCTTCAATCAGTAATATTTATAAAGTAATGTTTTAAACAGTACATATCATATTGGTGTGTTCATGTATGTTGCAAAGGATTACTGATAGTATAATAGAATTATTACTGGTACGTTAGTAAATATGATTGAGAGTATCCACTAGATTAATTGTAGCTGGTAACTGTCCTTAATAGGATTCCTCGATATATGTAGATGGAAATTGCAGGACTTAATAGTGCTTGGTGTAAACTTTGTAAATACATAGAATAGCTTGACTGACCCACTGGTAGACCCTAATTGGTAATCAAACTTATTGGAGCGCAACAGATAAAACAGTTATATTGTCTTCCACTTCAGAGGCTAACATTCAGCCTGTATGAAAATTGTATATCAGCTGTAATTCTATCATGCCCCTGAATACCTTGTGACATGTGTTACATAGCCTGTGGTTCGTTAGACTGAATGATACTTAGTATCCTTACAGTGTTAATGTATTTGGAACTCTGCCAATTCTGCCGTAAATTCACATTATGTGTCAAAATCAAGATATATCTAGTGCTATGTTCGCTGCTCTTGGCAGTCTCAGATTACTTAGTAAACAGACTAGATTATCAGAGAACCCCTCAGTATCAGATTCCCTGTAAGTCTCTTACAGCGTCTGAGTAGTGTGAAACGCTGCCGGTTGTAACACTCATTCATATGTAGTGTTAATAGCTAAACATACTGAATCCTCTGCCCTGCTGCTTCATTGCAGCTTAACTTAAATACCTATATTAGCAAAGGACTTGAGGTATGGCTTAGCAATGAGTGTTGGCGATTCTGTAGCGTTATTATATACAGATCGCTGCCATTTGGACACACTATTTTCTATGATATAATTTGCTCGAGCTTTCAATGCTGTATTATTTGCTTAATTTCAATGCAGTCTCGAGTAAACTAATAAGATATTGGTTACATCAGTTAAACTAAATAGGTTCCAGTTTAAAGAATTATTCCCAGCAAGTATTATTAAAAACTACGCTGAGCTCCCATGAGCTCCCCCTTCCTCCCTTGACATGTTTCGCCGGGTTTCCGGCTTTATCAAAAGGCAGGGCGCCGCGGGAAACGCGGCTATTTATGAATCTAGCTCCTCCTCTTTCAAGTTATTGTGACCAATTGGAAACCTCCAAATTCGTACCTATGTGAAGGAGGAATTACATAGAGGCAAAACTTTCTCAGTTCAAACATGATGTTTTAATTCTATACTAGTGGTTTTCTGAGTGAAAATTTGTTTTATATTTGGAAACCACTAATTTAAATGAATTTTAAAATATTGCTCCTTTCTCTTTCATGTTAGATACAAGTGATTAATCTATCAGATATTTTAGTAATCACTGTATTGATGCCCTAGAAATATGTGTTTTCATAAGTATACATACAAGATGCTCTGGGACATTGTTTATCTCCGACATTAATATTTGATATTATCCTATCTCCAAAGAATTTTATAATGGTGATACTACTAAAGCTAAGTGTACTAATGATTTTATTACAATATTATTCTGACAACTCTCATGTCAGACTCTAATTGTGGTGTAACTATTATCCATAGGGTGTATCAATTTAATTGTGTATATGACTTATGAATAATTAATCGCTCCAAATAAAATGTTGTGAATATATAATATAAATAAATTAATTTTTAGAGTGAAAATTTTTACTTCTAGTGAATTTAATTCTTTTTTCTGCACAGGTGTTGCTCTACAATTTTTACCATGAATGATTTAAAAATAAAATAAGTTTATTCTGTGTTGTGTGTAAGTGAGGTTTGTGC
Organism: Bombina bombina; assembly: GCF_027579735.1. NCBI lineage: Eukaryota > Metazoa > Chordata > Amphibia > Anura > Bombinatoridae > Bombina > Bombina bombina. The sequence continues at coordinate 607,316,770 of NC_069499.1, read as the reverse complement.
AATTAATGTAACTCAATAAAAACTGTGAAAAATCAAAGTGAAAAAAACAGTGATGATGGAGAACTTGATAATCATTAAAAGGTTGTTTTTCTTTATATCAGATAAAAGATAAAAAATAAACATTTTTATGTGAGGGTAAAGTCTTATAAATAATTCTAGTTTTAGTAAAAAATTCTGATGTTAACTTCCCCATATATCTATATATATATATATACATATATACACATATATATACATATATACATATATATACATACGTCTATGTCCTCTCATATGTATACACACTTCCATATAACTAGTTTCTGGAAAAGAACAATAGTTCTTTTATCTTTTCTATAGATAAGTGAAAAAAATTATTGTTTTCATTTAATCCATAAGGTTGTAAAGAATTGAGAAGATAGATCCAGCGGCTCTCTGCTCGCAGAAGTTGTAACACATGTCACAAGGTATTCAGTGGCATGATAGAATTACAGCTGATATACAATTTTCATACAGGCTGAATGTTAGCCTCTGAAGTGGAAGACAATATAACTGTTTTATCTGTTGCGCTCCAATAAGTTTGATTACCAATTAGGGTCTACCAGTGGGTCAGTCAAGCTATTCTATGTCTTTACAAAGTTTACACCAAGCACTATTAAGTCCTGCAATTTCCATCTACATATATCGAGGAATCCTATTAAGGACAGTTACCAGCTACAATTAATCTAGTGGATACTCTCAATCATATTTACTAACGTACCAGTAATAATTCTATTATACTATCAGTAATCCTTTGCAACATACATGAACACACCAATATGATATGTACTGTTTAAAACATTACTTTATAAATATTACTGATTGAAGCTAAAACTACTGAAATAGTTATGATAAAGGCAGTATTACTGTCAATCTTCAGCATTAATTATTTACTTTTTATAAAGTACAGTTAGTTTGATCGATAAGTTCACCAGTAGGTGATGGTTACTACAATATTAACCCCATGTTGATTGTAGACATACAGTGATAACTGTTAGGATTATTACCACAAAGTATTTTACCAAGGTGGATTGTGTAAATTTGTTACTTTATCCAGCTTACAGAGGGGTATTCTCTCACTACTAATACAGGCTGAAGTGTGCTTGAAAGGTATTATAGTGTTAACCATATAACACTATATTATGACAAATGATATGTAGCCAATCATATGCTACAATAATAATTTTGTAATTTCACATTTTTTCTCTATTGCCTCACTTTACCTATGCTTTGAATACACGTAGCTAATATCACGCTTTTTCTGTGATGAATCACATCAATAATCATGCTGCATAAGGAATGAATGAGTGCTGCTTTTGTAGAGAGTATACACTACTTTAATTTCACTCCACTGACCCTAATTTAAATTTACAAGTGACTGACAATCCTAGCCGTGGGTCCTCCAATCTGCCAATAGACAGTATTATAATAATTGGTTCTCAAACATAATATCCAGTTCCTGTACTGGGAATACCAGACCAGCATTTTAGTTTTAACTAACCCATATTTTAAATAAATTCTAATAAAGATTTATGTTTTAATTTGTGTGATTCTTTTTCCAACTCCAGTAAATTGGGGGTCATTTGAGTGCTAACCTAGTATCTTTTTTCTGTTAGTTTCTATAGCTAACTTTTTTGGAATGTAACTTTGTAGATACATAGCACCTAACCACATTAACTGTAAAATATTAAGGCCATTGACCTTATTACAGAACGGTAAAAGACCCAACGTAAAATCTATGAGTGGTGCCATCTATTCTATCTGAATCTAAACAGTGTCTATACCTAGCAATAGGTTTCCTTGATAGAGCACACTCACAAATTTCATCTCTTAAGATGGCCAATACATATGAAATAGACAGGCAAAATAGACAACAAAAAAGGCTAACTGATCTCAATGTGGTCTTTAATGTTTCAAGCACAGGAGAATGTGGAAATTTAAATAATCAAATGGAATATACCCTAAGGGATCTACATAAAACATACTATAAGCAGGATCGAATATGGTGGAATAAACATTTCTTTGAAAAATATCTTGAAAGAAAGTTAATCCCAAGAGGTTTAAGAATCCAGCTATTCCCAGCTTTCCAATTTAAAAATCCAGACCTCAGTGTTGAATGGGAGGAGGCACTCTCTGAATGCTCAAACAAATTAATGAGGATACTCATTAAACATGATACCTCAGAATATGATATACTCGAAGCAGAAATTAAAGAACTTAATGACAAACTTAAGAATTATGAGACTCTGAGTGAGTTTGACGCTAGATATAAAAAATATCAAAGCGAATTAGATAAATATGAAGCAGAAATCAAACTGACTAAACAAACTAAACTCAACAGAGATATCAATGATTTCAAAAACAAAAGAGTTTACAAGTGGGGGAGGAGATTTAACAAAGATGTCCCAAAAAAAGATATACCACATCTACCCAGGACACATGTAATTAACAGCGAAGCATCAGAGATAGATACCAGTGAATCAGAATCTACTGATAATGAATCCACAACACCCTCCACCTCAACACAAATAAGGACGAGACAAGAAACACGTAAAAGGAAAGATTTTTTAGAGGATGGCCCAAATCCCCAAGGAGGACCACCAGGAGAGGAGGTAGGGGCAAAACCAAAGATAAAAAGAAACAAAGACAAACAGGACAACAAGAGGTGGAAACCATACAAGAGATCAACCAGCCCCTTCTCTCAAATAAGGATGACCTAATGCAAATTGTGAATTTATCTACTAAGATTCTTAGTAGTGAACATAGAAACATCCTTGCAAAAGGCCTGTCTTTTTGTCCTACGAACCAACTAGACAAATTTGAAATCACCAAAGATCTTCAATTATTCCTTAGGAAAGTATTTCTAAAAAAACAATATATGAAACATGGAGGAACATCTGATGCAAGCAATATACAGGATCCTATCTGGACCAGTGAAGAATACGCCACATTGCAAATAATGGAGGAATTATTAGATGATAATGAGAAACCAATTGACCCAGATTGGAGAATGAATATCAGGAACAAGTCCAAATACGTTCCAAAACTGTCTACCTCTAAACATATTGAAGTTTACAATGAAATAGTAAGTAAGGAAATAGCCCAACTTCCTATCAAGCCAACTACTATGAATTTCACGAAACAAGAACAACAAGCTCTTAAGGATATGAAACAATGGGATGACGTGATAATTAGGAATTCAGATAAAGGTGGCAACGTGGTTATTTGGCCCAAAGATATGTACCTTATGGAAGCACATAAACAACTGAGAAACCAGGAGTGCTATAAAAAATTATTTTCTAATCCAACTGAACAATTTCTAAATCAGTACAACCGGATTATACTGGAGGCCTTGGATGATAATGTAATAACTTCCAAAGAAAAGAAATTTCTTTGGGTGGAAAATCCAAAGGTGGCAACGTTTTATATAATACCTAAAATTCACAAGAATGCCACCTCACCTCCAGGAAGACCCATTGTGTCGGGGATTAACAACATCACTGAAAAGGCAAGTCAATATATTGACTATAGACTTCGGGAATTTGTAACACGTATGTAAAAGACACAATGGAGGTACTCCAACAGTTGGACAATCTTAAGCTTAACCCTGATACCATTCTAATAACAGCGGACGTAGAATCCCTGTATACAAGCATTGATCATAAACTGGGAGTCCAGGCAGTCCAGAGTTTTTTGTCGACATCATCTGATGAAAACAAAGATCATGACGATTTTATAATTAGACTCCTTAATTTTGTACTGTACCATAACTACTTTGTATTCGATCAGCAGTTTTATCTGCAAATCAGGGGAACAGCAATGGGGACGGCATGTGCTCCCACCTATGCCAATCTATATCTAGGCTGGTGGGAGCAACATGTCGTCTTTTCAGATGCCAATGCCACATTTGTTGAGCACATCCCGCTATGGATAAGATACATTGATGATGTGTTCTTCATTTGGGAGGGCCCCCAAAGTAAACTAGACGAATTCCTTAAGATCTTAAACACAAATACCTATAACATAAAACTCACGTGGGAGCTTAGTAAAGAAAGTATAACTTTCTTAGATCTGAGAATTATTAAAAATCATGATGGAGAAGTTATTACAGATGTTTATCGAAAAGAAACAGCCACCAATAGCCTTTTACATTCAGAGAGTGCCCATTGCCCCCATACCGTAAGATCTCTTCCAACCGGAGAATTCTTACGAATGAAAAGGAATTGCTCAGATCCAAAACTATATAAAAAGAGAGCAATGGAATTGCAAACCAGATTACAAGCAAGAGGGTACAGCAATCGATTGATAAAAAAAGCTAGACGAAGAGCTGAAAATACCGATAGAAAGCAACTTCTGTATAAAAACAAAAAGGCTAAAGATCATACCACCAGAATCATTGTAACCTATTCACCACAAGTAAAAGAGGTAGTCAATATCCTCAACAAACATCTGGGAATACTCCAAGCAGATCCGATGCTGAAGGATATTGTTGGAGACAGAATTCAAGTGGGGTACAGAAGATCGAATAACCTTAAAGATCTCCTAAGCCCCAGCCACTTTGAAAAGAGGAAACGCAAAACAAATCCAATTGCACTAGGAAACTTCAAGTGCTGAAATTGTTCAGTATGCCAACATCTGCTACCATTAAAATCTATAAAAGATAGATTCAATCATACTCATACCATCAATTCTCACATTAATTGCAACACAGAATCCATAATCTATGGGATAACCTGTAATTGCAATAAAGTCTATGTCGGTATGACCACACGAAAATTCAGGACCCGAATGTTGGAACATCTAAGCAACATCAGAAATGCCGACAAAGATTTAAAGGATAAGAAAATCATTACATCAGTTGCATCCCATTTCCACAAAAAACATAGATCCAAGATTTCTGAATTCCACTGTTTTGGAATACAAACAGTAAAACTTGGAATCAGAGGGGGTGACATGGAACAACAACTTCTGCGAGCAGAGAGCCGCTGGATCTATCTTCTCAATTCTTTACAACCTTATGGATTAAATGAAAACAATAATTTTTTCACTTATCTATAGAAAAGATAAAAGAACTATTGTTCTTTTCCAGAAACTAGTTATATGGAAGTGTGTATACATATGAGAGGACATAGATGTATGTATATATATGTATATATGTATATATATGTGTATATATGTATATATATATATATATAGATATATGGGGAAGTTGACATCAGAATTTTACACCAAGCACTATTAAGTCCTGCAATTTCCATCTACATATATCGAGGAATCCTATTAAGGACAGTTACCAGCTACAATTAATCTAGTGGATACTCTCAATCATATTTACTAACGTTTTTAACACAATATTAAAATCTCAGCGCTCCCTGGAATATTACTTTGCAATAAAAGTGAAAAAATTTGAAAATTAGAACTTGAATGAAACGTCCAAATTTTACTTTTCTACTGTTTTGTATAAAATCCCACTTAGAGTTACGTATTTCTTGTATTATATATAGATCACTCTGTCTCTAAAAATATATATATAGAGATCCTTATAACTCTATTTCCAAAAATGATTTAAACAGTTAAAATCTCCTTTCAAAATTGGTCTTAGACAAGTGTTGTAATTGTAATACTGCAAACCTATATAGTTAGTTACCCATAAAATGTTCTTTGATCGAATGTCCAGACCTATTGTGTTTAATTCCTTTTAAACTGTTCAATCTTGAGAAAACGATACAGCTCCTTTGTGGTTACCCAAATCTGATCGGTTGCTGCCTGGTGATCGGTTGCTGTATGTCTTTGTTCCGGCAGAAATGAAACAGCTGAAATGAAATAGAAAACACACAGCGCCCACCGAATCAAGGTAGCTTTTTTACAACAAAAAGTAAAAGTATACACTTACAAGATAGTAGTGTTACATGTGCCTTTAAAAAATGATGATTGTCTTCAGCAAATGTCCGTTTTACCACTGACAGCGTGTAAGTTCAGAGTTCCGTGTTTAAATACTGCTCACACAGTCTTGCCGCCTCAGCTGTTCTCTCCTAACAGCATATGGTGTTCTCCAACGAAAGCGGCTTAGGTACTCTTTCTTTGCTCGTCGCTGTGGTACGGTGCTTCAGGACCTATCAAAGGTTTGTCCTGTTTTTAACCCAACGCGTTTCTTTTGCAAGCGTGCAAACTTCATCAGGGGTATTTCACTCCTTTGCTTGACTGTCAATGTGGTCTAAATTTCAGGCTTTTAAACTCCTAAACCGGATGTTACCTGACCATAGATCTGATACCGGTACAGGTATAAGATTCTACTGGGTCCTAATGCTCCCTTTGTTTCATCCTATCTTTTTACATTGAATCAAATAGTTAAAAAATAGTTGAAAAATAGTTAAAAATAGTAAAAGAACAGTTAGTAAAAAAAAAATTTCAAATACATATATATATATAGTCAAGAGCATGTTTGATATGTATGTACCTCTGAAACAGATGCCTATATTTAAATAAAAAACTATTGTATATATAAAAAGAAAACCTTCAATTGATTTCTCATATTATAGAAAATAAATTTAAATAATGAACTTATTATTGCAGATACAATTGTTGCCTTCCTGATTAATCACCTGTTTCTCTAGATCTTTTGTTTATTTATTAAAAAAAAAAAAAAAAATTATTTATTTAACAAATAAAAAATAAAAAACAAAAGATCTAGAGAAACAGGTGATTAATCAGGAAGGCAACAATTGTATCCGCAATAATAAGTTCATTATTTAAATTTATTTTCTATAATATGAGAAATCAATTGAAGGTTTTCTTTTTATATATACAATAGTTTTTTATTTAAATATAGGCATCTGTTTCAGAGGTACATACATATCAAACATGCTCTTGACTATATATATATATGTATTTGAAAAAAAAATTTTACTAACTGTTCTTTTACTATTTTTAACTATTTTTCAACTATTTTTTAACTATTTGATTCAATGTAAAAAGATAGGATGAAACAAAGGGAGCATTAGGACCCAGTAGAATCTTATACCTGTACCGGTATCAGATCTATGGTCAGGTAACATCCGGTTTAGGAGTTTAAAAGCCTGAAATTTAGACCACATTGACAGTCAAGCAAAGGAGTGAAATACCCCTGATGAAGTTTGCACGCTTGCAAAAGAAACGCGTTGGGTTAAAAACAGGACAAACCCTTGATAGGTCCTGAAGCACCGTACCACAGCGACGAGCAAAGAAAGAGTACCTAAGCCGCTATCGTTGGAGAACACCATATGCTGTTAGGAGAGAACAGCTGAGGCGGCAAGACTGTGTGAGCAGTATTTAAACACGGAACTCTGAACTTACACGCTGTCAGTGGTAAAACCACTACCGCTGTAGACAATCATCATTTTTTAAAGGCACATGTAACACTACTATCTTGTAAGTGTATACTTTTACTTTTTGCGCACATATTTACTAACGTACCAGTAATAATTCTATTATACTATCAGTAATCCTTTGCAACATACATGAACACACCAATATGATATGTACTGTTTAAAACATTACTTTATAAATATTACTGATTGAAGCTAAAACTACTGAAATAGTTATGATAAAGGCAGTATTACTGTCAATCTTCAGCATTAATTATTTACTTTTTATAAAGTACAGTTAGTTTGATCGATAAGTTCACCAGTAGGTGATGGTTACTACAATATTAACCCCATGTTGATTGTAGACATACAGTGATAACTGTTAGGATTATTACCACAAAGTATTTTACCAAGGTGGATTGTGTAAATGTATTACTTTATCCAGCTTACAGAGGGGTATTCTCTCACTACTAATACAGGCTGAAGTGTGCTTGAAAGGTATTATAGTGTTAACCATATAACACTATATTATGACAAATGATATGTAGCCAATCATATGCTACAATAATAATTTTGTAATTTCACATTTTTTCTCTATTGCCTCACTTTACCTATGCTTTGAATACACGTAGCTAATATCACGCTTTTTCTGTGATGAATCACATCAATAATCATGCTGCATAAGGAATGAATGAGTGCTGCTTTTGTAGAGAGTATACACTACTTTAATTTCACTCCACTGACCCTAATTTAAATTTACAAGTGACTGACAATCCGAGCCGTGGGTCCTCCAATCTGCCAATAGACAGTATTATAATAATTGGTTCTCAAACATAATATCCAGTTCCTGTACTGGGAATACCAGACCAGCATTTTAGTTTTAACTAACCCATATTTTAAATAAATTCTAATAAAGATTTATGTTTTAATTTGTGTGATTCTTTTTCCAACTCCAGTAAATTGGGGGTCATTTGAGTGCTTACCTAGTATCTTTTTTCTGTTAGTTTCTATAGCTAACTTTTTTGGAATGTAACTTTGTAGATACATAGCACCTAACCACATTAACTGTAAAATATTAAGGCCATTGACCTTATTACAGAACGGTAAAAGACCCAATGTAAAATCTATGAGTGGTGCCATCTATTCTATCTGAATCTAATGGATGGATCCTTAGTCAAACTTTCTATGGCCTTCTTTTCCTCAAGACTCAAGTTATGTATCACCTCTGATTCAAACATAGGTTGTGCATCTTGTGTCACCATTCTGGTATAGGTCTTGATGCTTGGATTCACTTGTGGTGGGTCAAAGGTACTTCTGTTTCTATATTTTGATTTTACAGCTTCAGTTGGAGTGACTTGAAAAAAGTATTTTCAGGTATCGAATTGCTTAATCTGTGTCGTGGGTACAAAGTTGAGTCCCCTGTTCAATACCCGTTATTCCTGCGGAGATAATTCTCTGGAGCTCAGGTTGATAATTAAGTCCTCTTCATCCTTCCAGGTAAAGGTGGTCTTGTTGTGGTACCCAGCCCTCCTCGGGTGTGGCCTTCTTCTCTCCTCCTGTGTCCAGACCTTGTGGCCACCACTAAAAAAGTAGTTTGTAGTTTGACTTGCTTGTTAGGGTAGAACATTGTTATCTGTGTCGGAGCCTGAGCTGCTATCCACAGTGTTAAGCTGGTGTCTAGTGTATGTACTCTACCTGCGTGATCTTCTAAAGTGTTAATTCGTATGTTTTTGAGGTCCCAGGGTCCGTCTGTACACTTGTTTGTCTTTATAGTCTTCCATCAAAAATTTTATTTTTTTTGTTCTTAAAGGTCACCAGAGCATCCTTATATTCCTTTTTGTGTAGACAGTTTGTTCAACCAATATTCTGATGAATCATCATGTAGAATCTGTACCTTGGTGAGTTCAAACTCACGTATTTCCACCTTGGTTTTCTCCAGTAGTGCTCAAACCTCTTTGACCACCAATAGGACCAAGTCAAGGGAACACTTATTTAATACGGCACACCACTTCTTACAAAAATCAGGGTTGTTCCTCCCTAGTGTAGGTACGTTCTTAATTCTGAAGCCTCTTGGAATAATTTTCTTTTTATGGTATTCCGACAGATATGTGCCATGTAGCTGTAAATCTGTCTCCTTTTGTTTCAACTTTAGTAGATATAGAAAAATATCATTAGATGATTCAATGGAAGGTTCTGTGGACTGTATGCCTGTATCAAATAGAAATCTAGCTGCGTCCTCATCAGTGAGTGATAGTACCTCTGCTACCTCTATTTCTGTATCAGTAACAGGTAAACATGATGGAATAAAAAAAGATTTTTTACTTGCGTGACGTTTCGGGGTATTCACCCCTTCCTCAGACAAAGTTTGAGTGAACAATGAACAGTTATATAAATATAAAAAACTCTTCTTAATAGTGCAATCAAATGCAATACCACCCCATTGGTGGATTATTACAAACATTCAATGAACTAGGCTGACCAAATTTCCTCTTTAAAAAGGGACACATATGAAAAATACATATGTCAGGGCTGTTTTCAGGGCTGTTTAAAGAAATGTTTTGTATATGAACCCTGACATATGTATTTTTCATATGTGTTCCTTCTTAAAGCGGCAATATGGTCAGCCTATCAATGACACAATAATATGTGAATATACGTGATCACAGTAGTAACACAACAGCACTATAAAGATATACTACAAAATATGTGCTAAAATAAATTTTTACTTTGATGTAATCAAGTGTATGTATTGTGAATGCTGTATAAACTACTGGGAGGTGATCCAACTAAAGCTTTCCAGGCTGAGATTTAAGAAGTCTTACAAGAAGGTTTGGATAAAGATTGTATTCAACAAACCACATTTGAGTGGATGATGGTGATGCACTGATTATACCGGTGTTATACGCTTTACCAAAGGTACACACGAGACTGGATAAACCACCAGGGAGACCTATAGTCTCAGCCAGGGGATCTATCTTACAAACCCTCTCTATGTGGGAAAACATAATTTATGTAAGAACTTACCTGATAAATTCATTTCTTTCATATTAGCAAGAGTCCATGAGCTAGTGACGTATGGGATATACATTCCTACCAGGAGGGGCAAAGTTTCCCAAACTTCAAAATGCCTATAAATACACCCCTCACCACACCCACAAATCAGTTTAACGAATAGCCAAGAAGTGGGGTGATAAGAAAAAAGTGCGAAAGCATAAAAAACAAGGAATTGGAATAATTATGCTTTATACAAAAAAATCATAACCGCCACAAAAAAGGGTGGGCCTCATGGACTCTTGCTAATATGAAAGAAATGAATTTATCAGGTAAGTTCTTACATAAATTATGTTTTCTTTCATGTAATTAGCAAGAGTCCATGAGCTAGTGACGTATGGGATAATGACTACCCAAGATGTGGATCTTCCACGCAAGAGTCACTAGAGAGGGAGGGATAAAATAAAGACAGCCAATTCTGCTGAAAAATAATCCACACCCAAAATAAAGTTTAAATCTTATAATGAAGAAAACTGAAATTATAAGCAGAAGAATCAAACTGAAACAGCTGCCTGAAGCATTTTTCTACCAAAAACTGCTTCAGAAGAAGAATACACATCAAAATGGTAGAATTTAGTAAAAGTATGCAAAGAAGACCAAGTTGCTGCTTTGCAAATCTGATCAATCGAAGCTTCATTCCTAAACGCCCAGGAAGTAGAAACTGACCTAGTAGAATGAGCTGTAATCCTTTGAGGCGGAGATTTACCCGACTCGACATAAGCATGATGAATTAAAGATTTCAACCAAGATGCCAAAGAAATGGCAGAGGCCTTCTGACCTTTCCTAGAACCGGAAAAGATAACAAATAGACTAGAAGTCTTTCGGAAATTCTTAGTAGCTTCAACATAATATTTCAAAGCTCTAACTACATCCAAAGAATGCAATGATCTCTCCTTAGAATTCTTAGGATTAGGACATAATGAAGGAACCACAATTTCTCTACTAATGTTGTTAGAATTCACAACCTTAGATAAAAATTTAAAAGAAGTTCGCAACACCGCCTTATCCTGATGGAAAATCAGAAAAGGAGATTCACAAGAAAGAGCAGATAATTTAGAAACTCTTCTAGCAGAAGAGATGGCCAAAAGAAAACAAAACTTTCCAAGAAAGTAATTTAATGTCCAGTGAATGCATAGGTTCAAACGGAAGAGCTTGAAGAGCCCCCAGAACCAAATTCAAACTCCAAGGAGGAGAAATTGACTTAATAACAGGTTTTATATGAACCAAAGCTTGTACAAAACAATGAATATCAGGAAGAATAGCAATCCTTCTGTGAAAAAGAACAGAAAGAGCAGAGATTTGTCCTTTCAAGGAACTTGCAGACAAACCTTTATCCAAACCATCCTGAAGAAACTGAAAAATTCTCGGAATTCTAACAGAATGCCAGGAAAAATGATGAGAAAGACACCAAGAAATGTAAGTCTTCCAGACTCGATAATATATCTTCCTAGATACAGATCTACGAGCCTGTAATATAGTATTAATCACAGAGTCAGAGAAACCTCTTTGACTAAGAATCAAGCGTTCAATCTCCATACCTTTAAATTTAAGGATTTGAGATCCTGATGGTAAAAAAGGACCTTGTGACAGAAGGACTGGTCTTAACGGAAGAGTCCACGGTTGGCAAGAAGCCATGCGGACAAGATCCGTATACCAAAACCTGTGAGACCATGCTGGAGCCACCAGCAGAAAAAACGAGCATTCCTTCAGAATCTTGGAGATTACTCTTGGAAGAAGAACTAGAGGCGGAAAGATATTGGCAGGATGATACTTCCAAGGAAGTGACAATGCATCCACTGCTTCCGCCTGAGGATCCCTGGATCTGGACAGATACCTGGGAAGTTTCTTGTTTAGATGAGAAGCCATCAGATCTATTTCTGGAAGTCCCCACATTTGAACAATCTGAAGAAACACCTCTGGGTGAAGAGACCATTCGCCCGGATGTAACGTTTGGCGACTGAGATAATCCGCTTTCCAGTTGTCAATACCTGGGATATGAACCGCAGAGATTAGACAGGAGCTGGATTCCGCCCATACCAGTATTTGAGATACTTCTTTCATAGCCAGAGGACTGTGAGTCCCTCCTTGATGATTGACATATGCCACAGTTGTGACATTGTCTGTCTGAAAACAAATGAACGATTCTCTCTTTAGAAGAGGCCATGACTGAAGAGCTTCTGAAAATAGCACGGAGTTCCAAAATATTGATTGGTAATCTCACCTCCTGAGATTTCCCAAACCCCTTGTGCTGTCAGAAACCCCCATACAGCTCCCCAACCTGTCAGACTTGCACCTGTTGAGATCACAGTCCAGGTTGGAAGAAAAAAAGAAGCCCCCTGAACTAAACGATGGTGGTCTGTACCACGTCAGAGGGTGTCGAACAATCAGTTTTAAAGATATTAAATGAGATATCTTTGTATAATCCCGGCACCACTGGTTCAGCATACAGAGCTGAAGAGGTTGCATGTGAAAATGAGCAAAGGGGAACACGTCCAATGCAGCAGTCATAAGAACCTAGAATTTCCATGCATAAGGCTACCGAAGGGAATGATTGAGACTGAAGGTTTCGATAAGCTGAAACCAATTTCAGACGTCTCCTGACCAACAGAGACAGAGTCATGGACACTGAATCTATCTGGAAATCTAAAAAAGGTTACTCTTGTCTGAGGAATCAACAAACTGATTGGTTAATTGATCCTCCAACCATGTTCTTGAAGAAACAACACTCATAAAAAGCTGGAAAGGATCTTTCCATTGAAAATGAGCAAAGGGAATTGAATCAATGCTGTTAAAACTTCTATGCATATATAGCAACTGAAGTAAATAATAGAGACTAAAGGTACCGACAGACGGAACCCAATACAAATTGTCCCTTGTCTGATAGAGACAAAGATAGTGACATAAACCATTTGGAAACCTAAAAAAAAAGGTGACCCTTGCGTGAATTAAGAGCTTTTGAAAAAAGATCCTCTAACTATGTCCTGAAGAGCAAGTGAAACATATGAGAATCCGCATCCTCAGGAAATAATCTGAATGAAAACAGAAAAATGAAGAATACGCATTTATTGTATCTAAAGAAAACAAATAATGCTATCAATGACCACAAAAAGGCAAAATAGTTTGAATAAAACTCCAAAACCCAGTTCCTAGAAAAGGAACTGGAATAAAAACCCCAGAACCCAGCCATGCTTCAACAGTATCCAAAATATATAGGACAGAAACACACTGAAAGAAAGTGTTAGCCTTACTGGAATAAAATCAAAGAAATTTGGACAAAATAGAACCAAATAAATTTCAAAGAAGTCTTAACCTGCCCCTTACAAGCCAAGCTGGAATACGGCATGTGCATCGCAACATTAGGGAGCTAATTTCGAACCCCAATTAAAAACATGTTACTTGGGAAAGAACTCAGGATTTGTTCCTTAATAAGAACAACCAAACTAGTATAAGCTTAAAGTTTTAGTCTTAGAACTCAATCTTGAAGCCCATAGTAACAGTTAAGAATTTAATCCAATTATAATTGATTATCTTAGAACAAAAGAAATATGGATTTTTTTTTTTTTTTTTTTAAATCACAGAATTCTTCTAGCTAAAATAGCTAAAATAGCTAAAGACATAGATTAACCCTCATGAAGACACAAATGAAATCATTAGCATGATAGTCCAGTTTAAAGGACCAGTCAAAACAGAGGACTTGCAAAACAACAAGACAAATGCAACGGCACCTAGTCTAGTAAATGTTGTCCCTTAACAATGCTAAAATAAATCATGATCTGATACTTGATCTTAAAGTAAACAGAAAAAATGAAGCAATTGCAATATCACAGGACCAAGAAAAGTACCTGAAACTAAATAATTTTCCAAAAATAAGATACAACTATATAAAGGAAAATAAATACTATTTTGCTATAAAAACAATAGCATAATTAGTAGGAGTAGAGATAGCTCCAATAAATTGGAGAGCCCTCCAAATTGAATTTAACTGCTGACAAAGAATATAGTTTAAAAATAAAAGACAATTCTCAGCCTATTCCATTCCCTAGTATGGGGAATTGGAAAGAAAACCTCTGAAATCACAGAAGAAATAAAAAGGCAGAAATAGTGTCAGCTAGTCTTAAAGAACTAGTTACCTTAATATACAAAATAATCAACACCTCTTCAACAAAGAACAAATGTAATTTAATAATAAAAAAATTATATAAAAAAAGTAGATTTGTTAGTGTCAATATCTGATGAAGAGAATTTCTGAAAGAGAAAAAAACATCATCAGAGAAGGATAAATCAGTATGTTGTTGGTCATTTGAAACTTCAATAATTAAAAAAGAAGTGAAAAAGACCTAAAAATCGTATTAGAAGGCACGAAGTCAGACATAGCCTTAATCAGAAAAAATATTTCTTATAAATCTTCTAAACATTTCTTGCACTTAAGAATGGAAATGTATAAAGCATAAATACTAATGGAATCTGCATGTAAAAGTATATCATAATAACTTATTACAAACCATAGCTAGAGATAAACATTTATAACATTTAAAATAAATGAACTTAGCTTTGGTAGAACTGAAACTCAGTTAAGCATTTTTCCAGAAGTGGCTTCTGACTCAGGGACAAACGGAGACATCTTGCAATATGTAATAGAAAAAACAACATATAAAACAAAATTGATCAAATTCCTTAAATGACAGTTTCAGGAATGGGAAAAAAATGCCAGTGAACAAGCTTCTAGCAACCAGAAGCAATAAATAATGAGACTAAAATAATGTGGAGACAATAGTGACGCCAATATTTTTTAGCGCCAAAAAAGACGCCCACATTATTTGGCGCCTAAATGCTTTTGGCGCCAAAAATGACGCCACATCCGGAACGCCAACACTTTTGGCGCAAAAAAAGTCAAAAAAATGACGCAACTTCCGGCGACACGTATGACGCCGGAAACAGAAAAAAAAATTTGCACCAAAAAAGTCTGTGCCAAGAATGACGCAATAAAATGAAGCATTTTCAGCCCCCGCGAGCCTAATAGCCCACAGGGAAAAAGTCAAATTTTAAGGTAAGAAAAAAATTGATTAATTCATATGCATTATCCCAAATATGAAACTGACTGTCTGAAATAAGGAATGTTGAACATCCTGAGTCAAGGCAAATAAATGTTTGAACACATATATTTAGAACTTTATATAAAAGTGCCCAACCATAGCATAGAGTGTCACAGAAAATAAGACTTACTTACCCCAGGACACTCATCTACAAGTAGTAGAAAGCCAAACCAGTACTGAAACGAGAATCAGTAGAGGTAATGGTATATATAAGAGTATATCGTCGATCTGAAAAGGGAGGTAAGAGATGAATCTCTACGACCGATAACAGAGAACCTATGAAATAGACCCCGTAGAAGGAGATCATTGAATTCAAATAGGCAATACTCTCCTCACATCCCTCTGACATTCACTGCACGCTGAGAGGAAAACCGGGCTCCAACCTGCTGCGGAGCGCATATCAACGTAGAATCTAGCACAAACTTACTTCACCACCTCCATAGGAGGCAAAGTTTGTAAAACTGATTTGTGGGTGTGGTAAGGGGTGTATTTATAGGCATTTTGAGGTTTGGGAAACTTTGCCCCCCCTGGTAGGAATGTATATCCCATACGTTACTAGCTCATGGACTCTTGCTAATTACATGAAAGAAAACCAATTTCTACAACCCCTGGTTAAGTGGATGAGTTTGTATATTAGAGACTCCACAGAAATGATTGACAGCTTGAATCGGCTGAATGAGATACATCCTACAGACTGGTTGGTCACCATGGACGTAAATAGTCTGTATACAGTCATACCACATAATGAGGGGAAACAGGCAATTATGACTGCCTTACTACGTTATCCATACATTGGACCAGACCCAGAGTTCATTTGTAAAGTCATCGGTCTTAAACTCAACTAATACCTTAATTCCAATCTGAATTAAGGTAGAAAAAATCCTATTGGCTGATCCAATCGGCCAATAGGATTGAGCTCACATTCTATTGGCCAATAGGATTTTTTCTACCTTAATTCCGATTGGCTGATAGAATTCTATCAGCCAATCGGAATTCAAGGGACGCCATCTTGGATGACGTCATTTAAAGGAACCTTCATTCTTCAGTTGGACTTCGTTGGAAGAGGATGCTCTGCGTCGGATGTCTTGAAGATCGACCCACTCCGCTCTGGATGGATGAAGATAGAAGATGCCGTCTGGATGAAGACTTCTGCCCATCTGGAGGACCTCTTGTGGCCGGCTTCGATGAAGACTTCTGCCCGTCTGGAGGACCACTTCTGCCCGGCTTCGTGGAGGATTTCGGCCCGGCTGGGTGAAGACGTCTCAAGGTAGGGTGATCTTCAAGGGGTTAGTGTTAGGTGTTATTAAGGGGGGATTGGGTGGGTTTTAGAGTAGGGTTGGGTGTGTGGGTGGTGGATTTTAATGTTGGGGGGGTATTGTATTTTTTTTTTACAGGTAAAAGAGCTGATTACTTTGGGGCAATGCCCCGCAAAAAGCCCTTTTAAAACTATTTGTAATTTAGTATAGGGTAGGGATTTTTATTATTTTGGGGGGCTTTTTTATTTTATTAGGGGGATTAGATTAGGTGTAATTAGTTTAAAGCACTTGCAATTATTTTATTATTTTCTGTAATTTAGTGGGTTTTTTTTTCGTACTTTAGTTTATTTAATTTAATTGTAGTTAATTTTAGGGAATTCATTTAATTATAGTTTAGTGTTAGGTGTAATTGTAACTTAGGATAGGTTTTATTTTACAGGTAAATGTGTACTTATTTTAGCTAGGTAGCAATTAAATAGTTAATAACTATTTAATTACTATTGTACCTAGTTAAAATAAATACAAAGTTGCCTGTAAAATAAAAATAAACCCTAAGCTAGCTACAATGTAACTATTAGTTATATTGTAGCTATCTTAGGGTTTATTTTATAGGTAAGTATTTAGTTTTAAATAGGAATAATTTAGTTAATTATAGTAATTTTATTTAGATTTATTTAAATTATATTTAAGTTATGGGGGTGTTAGGGTTAGCCTTAGGTTTAGGGGTTAATAAATTTAATATAGTTGCAGCGACGTTGGGGGTGGCAGATTAAGGGTTAATAAATGTAGGTAGGTGTCGGCGATGTTAGGGATGGCAGATTAGGGGTTAATAAAATGTAACTAGTGTTTGTGAGGTGGGAGTGCGGCGGTTTAGGGGTTAATATATTTATTAAAGTGGCGGCGATGTCCGGTCGGCATATTAGGGGTTACAATTTTATTTAAGTGTTTGCGATGTGGGGGGGGGCTCGGTTTAGGGGTTAATAGGTAGTTTATGGGTGTTAGTGTACTTTTTAGCACTTTAGTTAAGAGTTTTATGTTACAGTGTTAGCCCATAAAACTCTTAACTACTGACTTTTAAATGTGGTATCAGTCTTGACAGGAGAGGCTGTACCGCTCACTTTTTCCAAGACTCGTAATACCGGCGTTAGGAAAATGCCATTGAAAAGATAGGATACGCAATTAACGTAAGTGGATTTGTGGTATGTTCGAGTCGCGGAAAAAAGGTAAGCGGTACACCTGTACCTGCCTGACTAGTAATACCAGCAGGCGTTCTGCTTTTTAACCCTAACGCAAGACTCGTAATCTAGGCGATAGTTTGTAGTGTATCTGTATAGTGATGTTTAGATTCATTTTTTGATTATTGTGCTACTACTGTGATCACATATATTCACATTATTGTGTCATTGAATGTTTGTAATAATCCACCAATTGGGTAGTATTGCATTTAATTTGCTGCACTATTGAGGGGAGTTTTTTTTTATATCTATATAACTGTTCATTGTTCACTCTAACTTTGTCTGAGGAAGGGGTGAACACCCCGAAATATCACACGAGTAAAAAACTTTTTTGTTTCAAACCCAGTAAGTGCAATCTTTCTTGGACATTATATATATATATTTATTTATTTATATATATATATTTATATTATATAGACGAACAAACAGATGTGTCTGTGGAGGGTATGGAGACAGATAGTTCCTGGCACCTTGCAGTCTCACAGCTGACCATATACCTTTACAATTGAATTCTTACAGGATTGTTAAAGTAAGTGTCCAATAACAGATCTAAGGTAAGGAAGTACCTATTGTCTGGCTTTATTTATGGCATATGAAGACATATAAATAAATTAAATAAATACAATATAAATATTTTATAAATTGTAGATCATTTCTTACATAGTACTGACAATGATTGCACTAGCAGTGGAGGTGGCAACATGGCTAGTGGGTGATGCTGTTGTAGTATCTGGCTGCTCTACATCTGGAAATAATAGTGGCATAGGAGAGAATCAGTGTAGGTGGAGACTGCTGGCCTAAAACTGGTGAGGAACTTGTGCTGCTGTCCCCACGCAAATCCTCTGCAGTTGAATCTCTTCATCCACTATCTCCTCAGGCTCAGAATCAATTTCCTCTTGGTTCAAGTAAAGTAAAGGCTATATAAGACATGCTGGGAGTCACAATATCCTCATTGCCCAAAGAGACTGGGAAAATAATACCCTCTTCTCTCTGACTACTTGGTAAATGGGATCATCTACTACTCCTGCAGCGTCTGTCTTGCTGCTGCTGCTGCTGCTGCTGCTGCTGCTGTGGAATAAAGCCTACACAAGAGCAAGGAAAGGCAGGAGTCCACTCAGTATCAGTATAATGCCCCCTCTGCAGTATCAAAATGCTTTACTTATAGCAGCACTATGCATTGTGTATGCAATAAGCCACTAAAAAGTAATATTTAAAAAAGTTATAGCCTATAGGGCAAAGGTAGGAAACCAATTAGTCCCCCATCTGCAATAAAAAAATACTTCAATTATAGCAGCACTATGCACCGTGTGCAATAAAACAATATTTTTTATATATATATTGAAAGGTATGGTATGCTACATAACAAATTGTTGAAAAAGAGCTGTGCAGTTCAGAGAGCTACAACTGGCTTTTAGTTTCATTTGAAAAGTTGTAACTCTTTTATTATGTCTCAGTATCATTATATGCCTTAGAATATTTGTGTTGTAAAATCTTTTCCTGTGTTATAACGTTATAATAAGGGTTAAAAACAGTTTAATGGACTCAAAAGTCAAAACTAAATGTTTATGAGTAAGATGGAGCAAGCAGTTTTAAGAAGCTTTTGAATTTACTTCTTTTATCAAAGTATGCACAGTCTTTTTATATGCAGACCTTCTGAGGCACCAGCTACTACTGAGCATGTGCTATGGCATTATCTTTTTATTATCTACTTGTGCATTATGCAATTTTACTGTATTTAAAGGGACAGTATACACTCATTTTCATATAACTGCATGTAAAAGACACTACTATAAAGAATAAGATGCACAGATACTGATATAAAAATCCAGTATAAAACTGTTTAAAAAGTTACTTAGAAGCTGTCAGTTTGGCTCTGTTGAAAAGGCAGCTGGAAAGCCCACTGCAAGTGGGAAATAAGACACTCCCCCCCTCCCCCTTCTTTTGCATATGAAAAGACCCTTTACACAAACAGGAGCAAGCTGGAGAAGGTAGCTGACGGTATTCACATAAAACTTTGGGGCTTGGTTAGGAGTCTGAAAATCAGAGCAATGTTATTTAAAAATAAGCAAAACTATACATTTATCTAAAAAAAAACTTTATGGGCTATATAAATAGATCATCTACAAAACATTTATGCAAAGAAAAAATGAGTGTATAATGGCCCTTTAATGGTTCTAGGGAACCATTGTTGAAACTAGAGAACTCTAACAATCAATAGCTCAGTAGCTGATTAGGACAACTGCTGCTCTGTTGGTGAATAGAAAGTGCCTTCATATCTACAAAATGAAAAGTAGTGTCAGCAAATAAATATCTATTTTAAAAAACATGTAACACATTTTGAAATAGCTTCATTTTAGGAGCAATAAAGAAGAAAATTACCATAGCAATGTCCTTTTAGTCATATGCTACAGTAAGCAAGAAAGGAAGCATTCGTGAGAGTATATAACTCATTGCCCCCCCTTTTCCACAAAAGGTACTTAATTATTTAATCTACAGACAAGCCTTTAGTACACCCTATTGTCTAGGGTTAATTTCCTCCATAAACCCCTTGATAGGCTGCCACACCAATTCTGGCCTCCTGGAAAATGTTTTTACCGGTAAGTGTTTGCCCCACAGAACTGAATAAATATAAATAAAAGAAATAAATGATCACAATATAAGTTCAATAAAAATATAATACAACAACGAGTTCAAACACATTATACATTACCAGTTATCATCATTCTTTAGGAGCAAACCAAAACAATACTAATATTTATGACACCAAATAAGGAACTAGTCAACACTCTTACAAAAACGTTTCCTAACTTTTTATGGGGGGGAATAAAAAAACAAAAACACATACAATATAAGTACATCAGCTCCAATCTATAACGACAAATAGGAATGAAGAACAAATATGCAACAGGCTGCAGCCATGAAGGTTAGTGTTGTTAGTGGCTGCGAGGACTAGCTGTGCAATGCATTACACATTGTCAGATCATTAGATCATCTGCACTTTTTATTGCCATCAACTGCTGAACAACTGTTTCCTGCACAGGTTGAGGTAAGTTAAGTGCCGAACTCCAGACCGAGCAACACAGAAGGGTGAGGTCATTAGTAGCAGTGAAGAGACTCTACCTTACCCACCTCCCGGTTAATCCAGGTTAAGCAGCTAAATTATGCTGTCCTACTTTTTATACTTCCGAAGAAATAAAAGATATACAGGTTTGTAATGGAGGTTCTATAAGTAAGTAACACCTAGATTACAAGTTTTGCGCTATAGGGGGTGCGAAACAAATGCAACAAAAGTTGCGTTATTTCACCCTCCATAGCGCTGCCATTACAAGTTTCTGAAAAGCCTCCTTGTGCATGCGATATGGTGGCAATAAGCTCCATACCGCACAAAATCCAAGGGCTGAGAATACATGCTCGTGCACGCTTTCCCTGTAGACATCAATGGGGAGATAGTGTCAGAAAAAATCCTAACACCTGAAGTGCGGAATGATGATCACCGTAACGCAACCCCATTGATGTCTATGGGAAAAAAGTTACGCTTAAACCTAACACCCTAACATAAACCCCAAGTCTAAACACCTCTAATCTGCCGCCCCCGACATCGCCGACACCTAAATAAAGTTTATAGCCCATAATCTGCCGCTCCTGACATCGCTGACACTAAAGCTATTAACCCCTATTCCGCCGCTCCCCGACATCGCCGCCACTAAATAAAATTATTAACCCCTAAACTTCTGGCCTCCCACATCACCGCCACTAAATAAACCTATTATCCCCTAAGCTGCCAGCCCCCCACATAGCAAAACACTGAATAAAACTATTAACCCCTAAACCTAACAACACCCTAACTTTATATTAAAATTACAATATCCCTATCTTAAAATAAATAAAAACTTACCTGTGAAATTAAAAACACCTAAGTTTAAACTAACAATTAACCTAACATAACTATAATACTATACTAAAATTAAAATAACTACCAATTAAAAAACTAAATTACACATTAAAAAAACTAACACTACTAAAAAAATGTAAGTCTAAAATTACAAAAAATACTAAATTACGAAAAATAACAAACACTAAATTACGAAAAATAACAAACGAAATTATCAAAAATAAAAACAATTAAATGAAAAGCCCCCCAAAATAAAAACACCCCTAGCCTACAATAAACTACCAATAGCCCTTAAAAGGGCTTTTTTTTAGGGCATTGCCCTAAAGAAATCAGCTCTTTTACCTGTAAAAAAAATACAAAGACCCCCAACAGTAAAACCCACCACCCAACCAACCCCCCAAAATAAAGAAACCTAATTCTAACAAAAACCTAAGCTACCCATTGCCCTGAAAAGGGCATTTGTATTGGCATTGCCATTAAAAGGGTATTCAGTAATTTTAGAATGCCCTGAAAAGGGCATTCAGCTCTTTTAAAAAAAAGCCCAAACCCTAATCTAACAAAAACCACCCAAATTAAAAAAAAACAACCTAACACTAACCCCTGAAGATCCACTTACAGTTTCTGAAGTCCAGACATCCAGGCAGCATCTTCTATCTTCATCCATGCGGCATCTTCTATCTTCATCCAGGCGGCGTCTTCTATCTTCATCCCGGCGACGTGGAGTGGATCCATCCTTGAAGACATCCATCGCTGAGCGTCCTCTTCATATGGTCGCCGCCGTACACTGAATCTTAAATGCAAGGAAGCCTTTTCAAAATGGCGTCCCTTGCATTCCTATTGGCTGATTTAATTCTTGAAATTCAAATCAGCCAATAGGATGAAAGCTACTAAAATTCTATAGGCTATTCAAATCATAACTACTGCTTTCAAATGGAGGTATGGATCGTGTCGGTATAGGCTGTAACGCAAGCATTTTAGCCTCACCGCACAACCTGTAATACCGGCGCTATGGAAATCCCACACAAAAATGTCATTTTTTTTAATGCGGGATTGACATTGCGTTACAGGCTACAATACTTGCGGTATAGCTATACCAACACGACTTGTAATGGCTGCGTTACTGTTTTTATGCTGAAATGGCTATTTTTCAGCATTCAAATGTTAACGCACAACTCGTAATCTAGCCGTCAGTAAGTAAAAACAAAAAGAGCGCCTCATGGTGCAGAAAAAGACTTTCTGATGGACAATGTTTAAGAAACTATGTACGAGGGTACTCACAAAAGTGGAGCACTATATATAAGTTGCATACAAAGAGAAAAGCGCTCTACCAGGAACGAACAACAGCTCATCAGCTAGTTCTATGTCGATTTACCACCCGGAAGCAGCCTCTTTTAGACCAGTGTGCTTTTCACAAAGGAAAACTTTCCTGAAGTATATCAGTCTGATCCCGCCAATTAAGGTCAGTCCAGCTCCGAAATACCAGGCAATTCTCCTCTGAACAAGGAACATGACAACCTCAGAAGATCGTTTCGGCCTCCTATAGGCCTTATCAGTGAGGTGCAGCCACATTCCTCTAAGCACACTGGGCAAGGAGTCCACGTCTGGTTTCCCCCATCACCCATAGGGAGACTTCCCCAGGGTAGTATTAATTTGCATACAAAGAGAGAAGCTCTCTACCAGGAACGAACAACAGCTCATCAGCTAGTTCTATGGCGATTTACCACCCGGAAGCAGCCTCTTTTAGACCAGTGTGCTTTTCACAAAGGAAAACTTTCCTGAAGTATATCAGTCTGATCCCGCCAATTAAGGTCAGTCCAGCCCCGAAATACCAGGCAATTCTCCTCTGAACAAGGAACATGACAACCCCAGACAATTGTTTCGGTCTCCTATGGGCCTCATCAGTGAGGTGCAGCCACATTCCTCTAAGCACACTGGGCAAGGAGTCCACGTCTGGTTTCCCCCATCACCCATAGGGAGACTTCCCCCGGGTCATATTAATTTGCAAACAAAGAGAGAAGCGCTCTACCAGGAACGAACAACAGCTCATCAGCTAGTTCTATGGTGATTTACCACCCGGAAGCAGCCTCTTTTAGACCAGTGTGCTTTTCACAAAGGAACACTTTCCTGAAGTATATCAGTCTGATCCCGCCAATTAAGGTCAGTCCAGACCCGAAATACCAGGCAATTCTCCTCTGAACAAGGAACATGACAACCCCAGACAATCGTTTTGGCCTCCTATGGGCCTCATCAGTGAGGTGCAGCCACATTCCTCTAAGCACACTGGGCAAGGAGTCCACGTCTGGTTTCCCCCATCACCCATAGGGAGACTTCCCCAGGGTCATATTAATTTGCATACAAAGAGAGAAGCACTCTACCAGGAATGAACAACAGCTCATCAGCTAGTTCTATGGTGATTTACCACCCAGAAGCAGCCTCTTTTAGACCAGTGTGCTTTTCACAAAGGAAAACTTTCCTGAAGTATATCAGTCTGATCCCGCCAATTAAGGTCAGTCCAGCCCCGAAATACCAGGCAATTCTCCTCTGAACAAGGAACATGAAAACCCCAGACGATCGTTTCGGCCTCCTATGTGCCTCATCAGTGAGGTGCAGCGACATTCCTCTAAGCACACTGGGCAAGGAGTCCACGTCTGGTTTCCTCCATCACCCATAGGGAGACTTCCCCAGGGTCATATTAATTTGCATACAAAGAGAGAAGCGCTCTACCAGGAACAAACAACAGCTCATCAGCTAGTTCTATAGCGATTTACCACCCGGAAGCAGCCTCTTTTAGACCAGTGTGCTTTTCACAAAGGAAAACTTTCCTGAAGTATATCAGTCTGATCCCGCCAATTAAGGTCAGTCCAGCCCCGAAATACCAGGCAATTCTCCTCTGAACAAGGAACATGACAACCCCAGACAATTGTTTCGGCCTCCTATGGGCCTCATCAGTGAGGTGCAGCCACATTCCTCTAAGCACACTGGGCAAGGAGTCCACGTCTGGTTTCCCCCATCACCCATAGGGAGACTTCCCCAGGGTCATATTAATTTGCATACAAAGAGAGAAGCGCTCTACCAGGAACGAACAACAGCTCATCAGCTAGTTCTATGGCGATTTACCACCCGGAAGCAGCCTCTTTTAGACCAGTGTGCTTTTCACAAAGGAACACTTTCCTGAAGTATATCAGTCTGATCCCGCCAATTAAGGTCAGTCCAGACCCGAAATACCAGGCAATTCTCCTCTGAACAAGGAACATGACAACCCCAGACAATCGTTTTGGCCTCCTATGGGCCTCATCAGTGAGGTGCAGCCACATTCCTCTAAGCACACTGGGCAAGGAGTCCACGTCTGGTTTCCCCCATCACCCATAGGGAGACTTCCCCAGGGTCATATTAATTTGCATACAAAGAGAGAAGCACTCTACCAGGAATGAACAACAGCTCATCAGCTAGTTCTATGGTGATTTACCACCCAGAAGCAGCCTCTTTTAGACCAGTGTGCTTTTCACAAAGGAAAACTTTCCTGAAGTATATCAGTCTGATCCCGCCAATTAAGGTCAGTCCAGCCCCGAAATACCCGGCAATTCTCCTCTGAACAAGGAACATGAAAACCCCAGACGATCGTTTCGGCCTCCTATGTGCCTCATCAGTGAGGTGCAGCGACATTCCTCTAAGCACACTGGGCAAGGAGTCCACGTCTGGTTTCCTCCATCACCCATAGGGAGACTTCCCCAGGGTCATATTAATTTGCATACAAAGAGAGAAGCGCTCTACCAGGAACGAACAACAGCTCATCAGCTAGTTCTATAGCGATTTACCACCCGGAAGCAGCCTCTTTTAGACCAGTGTGCTTTTCACAAAGGAAAACTTTCCTGAAGTATATCAGTCTGATCCCGCCAATTAAGGTCAGTCCAGCCCCGAAATACCAGGCAATTCTCCTCTGAACAAGGAACATGACAACCCCAGACAATTGTTTCGGCCTCCTATGGGCCTCATCAGTGAGGTGCAGCCACATTCCTCTAAGCACACTGGGCAAGGAGTCCACGTCTGGTTTCCCCCATCACCCATAGGGAGACTTCCCCAGGGTCATATTAATTTGCATACAAAGAGAGAAGCGCTCTACCAGGAACGAACAACAGCTCATCAGCTGGTTCTATGGCGATTTACCACCCGGAAGCAGCCTCTTTTAGACCAGTGTGCTTTTCACAAAGGAAAACTTTCCTGAAGTATATCAGTCTGATCCCGCCAATTAAGGTCAGTCCAGCCCCAAAATACCAGGCAATTCTCCTCTGTACAAGGAACATGACAACCCCAGACAATTGTTTCGGCCTCCTATGGGCCTCATCAGTGAGGTGCAGCCACATTCCTCTAAGCACACTGGACAAGGAGTCCACGTCTGGTTTCCCCCATCACCCATAGGGAGACTTCCCCAGGGTCATATTAATTTGCATACAAAGAGAGAAGCACTCTACCAGGAATGAACAACAGCTCATCAGCTAGTTCTATGGCGAATTACCACCCAGAAGCAGCCTCTTTTAGACCAGTGTGCTTTTCACAAAGGAAAACTTTCCTGAAGTATATCAGTCTGATCCCGCCAATTAAGGTCAGTCCAGCCCTGAAATACCAGGCAATTCTCCTCTGAACAAGGAACATGACAACCCCAGATGATCGTTTCGGCCTCCTATGTGCCTAATCAGTGAGGTGCAGCGACATTCCTCTAAGCACACTGGGCAAGGAGTCCACGTCTGGTTTCCCCCATCACCCATAGGGAGACTTCCCCAGGGTCATATTAATTTGCATACAAACAGAGAAGCGCTCTACCAGGAACAAACAACAGCTCATCAGCTAGTTCTATGGCGATTTACCACCCGGAAGCAGCCTCTTTTAGACCAGTGTGCTTTTCACAAAGGAAAACTTTCCTGAAGTATATCAGTCTGATCCCGCCAATTAAGGTCAGTCCAGCCCCGAAATACCAGGCAATTCTCCTCTGAACAATGAACATGACAACCCCAGACAATTGTTTCGGCCTCCTATGGGCCTCAACAGTGAGGTGCAGCCACATTCCTCTAAGCACACTGGGCAAGGAGTCCACGTCTGGTTTCCCCCATCACCCATAGGGAGACTTCCCCAGGGTCATATTAATTTGCATACAAAGAGAGAAGCGCTCTACCAGGAACGAACAACAGCTCATCAGCTAGTTCTATGGCGATTTACCACCCGGAAGGAGCCTCTTTTAGACCAGTGTGCTTTTCACAAAGGAACACTTTCCTGAAGTATATCAGTCTGATCCCGCCAATTAAGGTCAGTCCAGACCCGAAATACCAGGCAATTCTCCTCTGAACAAGGAACATGACAACCCCAGACGATCATTTCGGCCTCCTATGGGCTACATCAGTGAGGTGCAGCCACATTCATCTAAGCACACTGGGCAAGGAGTCCACGTCTGGTTTCCCCCTTCATCCATAGGGAGACTTCCCCAAGGTCAGTGTGCTTTTCACAAAGGAAAACTTTCCTGAAGTATATCAGTCTGATCCCGCCAATTAAGGTCAGTCCAGCCCCGAAATACCAGGCAATTCTCCTCTGAACACATGTGAAAGGCACATATTGAGCAAAAAGAGGCTGCTTCTAGGGTGGTAACTAGCCATAGAACAAGCTATTATGCTATTGTTCGTTCCCAGGTTGAGCGCTTCTCTCTTTTTATTTATGCAAATTATGACACTTGCTGAAGTCTCCCTAAGTGTGATGCAGGAATCCAGACGTGGACCCGTTTCTCAGTGTGCCTAGAGGGATATGGCTGCACCTCACTGATGGGGCTCACAATAGGCCGAAACGTACGTCTGGGGTTTTGCCGTTTTTCTCGTTCAGAGAGGGATTGCCTGGTATTTTGGGGCTGGACTGCACTGTTAAGTCAGGATCAGACTGATATGCTACCGGAAAGTTCTTCTCTGTGAAAGGCACATACTGAGCAAAAAGAGGCTGCTTCTAGGGTGGTAACTAGCCATTGAACAAGCTATTATGCTATTGTTCGTTCCCAGGTTGAGGGCTTCTCTCTTTTTATTTATATTTAAACTATATATAAGTGTTTATATATCGCAGGCTGGGCCTTTCAGTCTCCAGCTGACTATCTCTCAGGGACATCAGTGGCAAATCAGATATTTGACTTCTTTTTAATTTTTATAAATAGAGAGATGTATATACACACACACACATATATTCAGATTGAACTTCGGATGAACTTACACAGACACTCAATCAAAAACCACTGTGAAACAAAATACTGTACCCCTGTTGGTCACTATTTCACCCAACCTGACATCCCCTCCTCCCCATGCATTCAGACCTCTGTAACACTTTCTGTCTTTTTACCCTGTGTCTTAAGATATAATCTGTAAATTCCATCAAATTGGTCAGTATTGCTTCAGACTTGAAAAAGGAAGACATTCTTCCGAAAGCTTGTCATCTTATAAATGTATAGTTAGTCCAATAAAAAAGTATCATTGCTCAATGCAATACTCTTGTTATTTTGATATCTAAATCTCTGGACTAACACGGCTACTCCAATCAAAGTATATATATATATATATATATATATATATATATATATATATATATATATATCATATATATATATATATATATATATATGTGTGTTTGTGTACATACATCATACGAACAGATTGCGTCATAGTGAATTATAATATATATCATACATAGCGCCCTCTTTTTTTAAACTTTTCCTTCTTCCTGAGAGAAAGTTTAACCTCTAAGATGCTGGTCGTTATGCCCTGGGCTTCTCTTTGCCGCGATCTCGCTCAAAATTGTGAGATTGCGCTATTTCTGCATTTGTTATGGGAGCAAATACCCAAGCTCTAGAGGACACTGAATGAACAAAATGGGAGGGTAAAAGGAGACGGACCCTACACTGAGGGCACCACAGCCTGCAGAACCTTTCTCCCAAAAACAGCTTCCGCCAAAGCAAAAACATCAATCTTGTAAAATTTTGCAAAAGTATGTAAGGAGGACCAAGTAGCCACCTTACAAATCTGCTCCACAGAGGCCTCGTTCTTAAAGGCCCAAGAAGAGACCACAGCCCTAGTTGAATGAGCTGTAACCCTCTGAGGAGGCTTATGTCCTGCTGTTTTATAGGCCCAATAGTTAATGCTCCTCAAAAAGACAGAGAAGTGAAAGAGGCCCTCTGCCCCCTACGCTTTCGAGAATACACCACAAATAAGGACAAAGTCTGTCTGAAATCCTTTGTGGCCTGAAGATAATACTTCAAAGCTCGAACCACATCCTAGGTATGAAGTAATCTTTCCTTAGACGAAGAAGGGTTAGGATACAAGGAAGGAACTACTATCTCCTGATTGATATTATGATCTGACACCACCTTGGAAAGAAATCGGCGTGAAAAACCAGGTAAGGGGGCTCATGTTGCAAGGCCGCTAGCTCAGAGACTCTGCGAGTCGACGCAATAGCCAGAAGAAACAGAACCTTCCAGGAAAGAATCTTAATGTCAAGAGCATGCATAGGCTCAAACAGAGCCCTCTGAAAAACCTTCAGAACCAATCTGCTGGAAATAAATACTAATGTTGCAAGCCAGCAGAATAAAGAATAACATTTAATTTATCAATTAATTGATATTATAGATTTGCCCTACTTTCAAGCACATCACAAATGGGTGATATTGACACAAAATGTCCATTTAAAGTCCCAAAATAACTGGGGATCCCCAGAACCGTTCAAGTAAAGAAAGAAATCCTTGAAAAGCCAATTTAGTATGTCTGGATTTATTGTCCCATGACCAGACAATCATTAAGGCAGATTTTTTACTCCCATGAAAGCGTGTGGGTATTATACGGGCTGTATGATAAAAGTCCCCTTGAATCAATAAAAAGCAAACAGTGTCGGTTACAGTGAGAGTTTTACTCAACGGATAATGTTAACATATCTTCCCCTTCACCATGCGGGTCCCTGGCTACTAGAAGAATACTCATTTATCATGTGATGTCATCTTTCCTTCCCTTTCACCTTGCGAATCACCGAACACCTTTCACCACGGAACGCTTCAACTTCAGCCTCCTTTGTAATCTCAGTACAGCTATATATCTTTTCTTAACTTAAAAAAATCCCACTTCCCATGCTTGTTATTTGGGGTAAGTTAGCCATCTTTTTGTGCTGATAGGACTAACTTACCCCAAATAACAAGTAAATCCAGACATACTAAATTGGCTTTTCAAGGATTCCTTTCTTTACTTAAACGGTTCTGGGGTTCCCCAGTTATTTTGGGACTTTGCATTTAAATGGACATAATGAGGCCCATTTATCAAGCTCCGAATGGAGCTTGAGGGCCCGTGTTTCTGGCGAGTCTTGGGACTCGCCAGAAACACAAGTCTAAAGACCGCTGCTCCATAACCCTGTCCGCCTGCTCTGATGAGGCGGACATCAATCACCACAATTCAACCCAATCGAGTTCGATCGGGGTGATTGACACCTCCCTGCTTGCGGCCCATGGCCGCGAATCTGCAGGGGGCGGCGTTGCACCAGCAGCTCTTGTGAGCTGCTGGTGCAATGCTGAATATGGAGCATTGCACCAGCAGGTCCGACAGACATTTGATAATTCGGCCTCTTTGTGTCAATATCACAATTTGTGATGTGCTTGAAAGTAGGGTAAATGTATAACATCAATTAATTGATATATTAAATGTTATTCTTTATTCTGCTGGCTTGCAACATTAGTATTTATTTCCAGCAGATTCATTTTGTTTTACTGAATTACTTAGACCCTTAGGAATGTGATTCTTAATTGTTATAATCTGTCCTAGTGCTCAAAAAGATTGGCTTTTTTTCTCTGGTTTCTGTCTTTCTGTTTACGCTCTTTCTAATGATTACTTTCTTTTTTGAGTATATTTAATATTTGACAATCTCTGTGCACCTTTTTTCTGCCAATAATTCGCTGTGAGAGGCAGGGAAAAGAGGACATGTAAATAACTAAATCTTTGGTGCTGTAAGTTTATATTTATTCATACATATATATATATATATACATATATATCTACACAGTATATATATATACATATATGTTTAAAACATAATGTATAGGGGACAACTGGTCAATACAATTGAGAATATGTATATTATAATGGTGCAGACCCTATGTAATAGAATATAATCAAAGACTATAAGAAGAAAAATGGAACATCTTAATAAATGTACCATAAAAAGATAGGGAATTAAGCACTCTTTTGAATAATAAACAATATTTATTGCAGTCTCATTCTAGAGACTAGTTATCTCAGATCAATCATAGGATACAATACCTCTATGTATTATGGATAGATAATTCTGATGAGATGCAAGACAAAAACACATTGCAATATATATAAAGTCACGTGACTTACAAAATCATACCCTGTGTCGAGGCACAGCCTTTTATATAAACCAAGTAGTAAAGATCAATACCTTATACAGTGCACTGTTGACACTACACCCCAGCTGCACACAGTAACCCCCAGGAAAACTCTAGGAGCAAAAACTGTGCAGGTTCGATATCGGGATCTAAGTGTAGTGTGTCACCCCTACGGTATATATAACCAAACAATGCAATCATGGGGCTTATACAAAATATGCCCTATGTTAAGGCACAAAAACTTAGTATACACAATTGATGTATTGCACACCTTATGCAGTGCGCCGCCAACACTACACCTCGGCTGCACACAGAAGCCCCCAGATTAATTCAAGGAGCAAAAACTGGGCAGGTTCGTTATAGGGATCTAAGTGTGGCATGTCACCCTTAAGGTATGCGTAGCAAAATAATACAATTTCAGGGCTCTAAATGTTGCTTACAGAAAATATACATTCATGGATACAAGAAAACTGCACTTAGGATTTTGCAAATGTTAGAGAGTTAATAATACTCCAATACTGTACTAAAAATAAAATGTATGCTTACCTGATAAATGTATTTCTTTTTTGACACGATGAGTCCACGGATAATCTTAATTACTAATGAGATATTCACCTCCTGGTCAGCAGGAGGAGGCAAAGAGCACCACAACAGAGATGTTAAATAGCTCCTCCCTTCCCTACCACTCCAGTCATTCGACCGAAGTTAGGAAGAGAAAGGAAAGGCCAAGGTGCAGAGGTGTCTGAAGTTTAAAACATATCCACAATCTGTCTATAAAAACAGGGTGGGCCGTGGACTCATCGTGTCAAAAAAGAAAGAAATTTATAAGGTAAGCATAAATTTTCTTTTTTAAGACACGATGAGTCCACGGATCATCTTAATTACTAATGGGATTCAATACCCAAGCTAGAGTACACAGATGATACGGGAGGGACAAGACAGGGAACCTAAATGAAAGGCACCACTGCTTGAAGAACCTTTCTCCCAAAAGCGGCCTCAGCCGAGGCAAAAGTGTCAAATTTGTAAAATTTTGAAAAAAGTGTGAAAAGAGAACCAAGTTGCAGCCTTACAAATCTGTTCAACAGAAGCTTCATTTTTGAATGCCCATGAGGAAGCAACAGCCCTTGTGGAATGAGCTGTAACTCTTTCAGGAGACTGCTGTCCAGCAGTCTCATATGCAAAACGTATGATGCTCTTCAACCAAAAGGAAAGGGAAGTATCCGTAGCTTTCTGTCCCTTGCGTTTTCCAGAGAAAACCACAAAAAAAGAAGAAGACTGATGAAAGTCCTTAGTCACCTGCAGATAAAACTTCAAAGCACAGACCATGTCCAAATTATGCAAAAGTCTTTCCTTCTAAGAAGGAGGATTAGGACACAAGGAAGGCACATCAATCTCCTGATTAATGTTCCGATCAGAAACAACCTTTAGAAGAAATCCTAAATTGGTACGCAAAACTACCTTATCTGCATGGAAAATAAGATAAGGAGACTCATACTGCAATGCCGAGAGTTTTGACACTCTCCGAGCAGAAGAAATAGCCATGAGAGATAAAAACTTCCAAGATAACAACCCTTCTCCAAACCATCCTGGAGAAAAAAACAAAAAACCTAGGAATCCTATCTCTACTCCACGAGTAGCCCTTGGATTCACACCAATAAAGATATTTACGCCAAATCTCATGGGAAATCCTTCTAGTTACAGGTTTACAACTTGAATCATGGTCTCTACGACCGATCAGAAAACCCCCACTTGGATAAAATTAAGCATTCAATCTCCAAGCAGTCAGTTTCAGAGAAACTAGATTTGGGTGAAGGAAGGGCTCCTGAATCAGGTCTTTCCTCAACGAAAGTCTCCAAGGTGGTAGAAATGTCATCTCCACCAGGACTGCATACCAAATCCTGCGAGGCCAAGCCGTTGCTATGAGGATCACCAAAACCCTTTCCTGCTGGACTCGAGTAAGTAATCGAGGAAGAAAAGAGAAAGGAGGAAACAGGTACGCTAGATTGAAGTCCAAGGGGCCGCCAGAGCATCTATCATTTCCGCCTGGGGGTCCCTGGATCTCAACCCGTATCTCGGGAACTTGGCATTCTGCCACGATGCCATGAGATCTAACTCTGTCTGACCCCACTTGAGAAACAGGCTGGAGAACACTTCCGGATGGAGTTCTCACTCTCCCGGATGATAGGTTTGCCTGCTTGAAAATTCACCACCCAGTTGTTCACCCCTGGGATATGGATCGCCGACATACAGCAAGAATGGGCCTCCGCCCACTGAATTATTTTTGATACCTCTGTCATCGCTAAGGAAAACCTTTTTCCTCCCTGATGATAGACGTAGGCCACCAACGTTATGATGTCCGACTGGAACCTGATAAACTGAACTAAGGCTAATGGGGGCCAGACCAAAAAGCATTAAAGATCGCTCTCAGTTCCAGAATGTTTATGGGTAAAATAGACTCTGCCTGAGTCCAAATACCCTGAGCCTTTAGAGAGCCCCAGACTGCTCCCCACCCAAGAAGGCTGGCATCTGTTGTCACAATCACCCAAGATGGCCTGCGAAAGCATGTTCCTTGGGAGAGATGATCCAGAGACAACCACCATTGTAGAGAGTCCCTTGTCTCCTGCTCTAGAAGAAATTGAGGGGACAAGTCCGAATCCATTGTCTCAGCATGTTCAACTGCAGAGCTCTGAGATGGGAGCGAGCAAATGAAATGATGTCCATTACCACTACCATCAGCCCAATTAACTCCATGCACTGAGCCACTGGTAGACGAGGAGTGGACTGAAGGGCTAGACAAGTATCGATAATCCTTGATTTCCTGACTTCCATCAGAGAACTCATCATAGACAGAGAGTCTATTAAGGTTCCTAGGAAAGTCACCCTTGTGTTTGGAACTAAGGAACCCTTTTCAAAATTCACCTTCCAGCCGTGGGATCTCAAGAAGGACGACACCAAGACCGTGTGGGATCTTGCTAGCTTTAAGGATGGCGCCTGAACTAGAATGTCATCCAGATAAGGTGCCACTGCAAGGCTTTTTGACTGAAGTACCTCCAACAGAGATACCAGAACCTTTTTGAAGATTCTGGGGACTGTGGCAAGATCAAAAGGAAGAAGCACAAACTGATAGTGTTTGTCCAGAAAGGCAAACCTTAAGAACTTGTGATGATCCCTGTGAATGGG
>NC_069499.1:607138383-607188664 GCF_027579735.1 Bombina bombina | reverse complement strand
TGCGGTCTCACTTACCATAAAATTTATAGCGAATTACAGTTCTTTTACCCTCCGAAGATATATATACCTAATTGTGATACACAGGAGGTTACTCCTTTACCTGAGAGCACACAGTGCTATTTTCTTTTATACTGTGTTATTTTCTTTTCTTTTCTTTTTGATTTCAATATAACTTGATGCAACGATTTTATTAAAAGTGGCATGGTCCACAACACTTGAACTATTTTATTTATATACTTAATAAAGGTTAAGTTTTAATATAATTCATTTCTCTACACAATGAACTCACCAACCACACATGTATGAGATGACAATACCCCCCAAGTGTGCCATATAAATGCCTCTGTTCTTTCTCTCTGTTTATAAATTAAACTATGTTTTGGCATTAGGCACTACCTTATCCTATACTTAGGTTTATAAGGATTTAGGTCTGTGGGTTGTCACCTCCAGTTCTTTCCCACCTTTCCCTTTAGGTTAAAAGGGATATATTCTATACCTCAGGAATGCCAGAACAATGTCCGTATGGGACTTGGCAATTTGGAAATTCGACGCCTGTATCAGAATGTCATCTAAGTAAGGGGCTACTGCTATGCCCCGCGGCCTTAGGACCGCCAGAAGTGACCCCAGAACCTTCGTAAAGATCCTTGGTGCTGTAGCTAACCCAAAGGGAAGAGCCACAAACTGGTAATGCCTGTCTAGGAAGGCGAACCTGAGAAACCGATGATGATCTTTGTGTATCGGAATGTGAAGATAAGCATCCTTTAAGTCCACGGTAGTCATGTATTGACCCTCCTGGATCATAGGTAGGATGGTTCGAATAGTCTCCATCTTGAAAGATGGGACCCTGAGAAATTTGTTTAGGATCTTGAGATCTAAGATTGGTCTGAAGGTTCCTTCTTTCTTGGGAACCACAAAGAGATTTGAATAGAAGCCTTGCCCCTGTTCCTCCTTTGGAGCTGGGTGGATCACTGTCATGTTCTGTCTCAGGATATCATGTGAGAGCCTCATTGTCTGGAACAGTTGCTTTAAAGGAAGGTTAGTAGAAGCCATACTGATTGAAAATGAAAACAAATTTATTTAAATAACAAAATACTTTGTTTAAGCAAATACTTGCAGAATATTTAAATATGCTACTCAGGTATGTTAAGACCACATACAGCAGGAGTGAAAATAAAGAAAACTAGTAAGCAGAGATGCAGATTCAAAAAGGAAAGTCTTTCTCTTGGTAATAACTGAAATGTAAGATTTGCACAAGGCAGAAAACAACTTGTAAACAGGTAGCAGGTTTAAAGGTAAAGTCTTTCTCCTTGTAATTGCTGAGTCCAGGAATTGCACAAGGCAGGAAACAACTTGCAAACTGGTAACAGGTTTAAAGGTAAAGTCTCTCTCCTTGTAATTGCTGAGTGCAGGAATTGCACAATGCAGGAAACAACTTGCAAATTGGTAACAGGTTTAAAGGTAAAGTCTCTCTCCTTGTAATTGCTGAGTGCAGGAAATGCACAAGGCAGGAAACAAACTTGAAGATTGGTAACAGGTTTAAAGGTAAAGGTTTTCTCCTGGTAATACCTTATAAACAGGTGCAAAGGAAATCCTTCTCCTGGCAATGGCCAAGTGCAGGAATTGCATAAAGCAGGAAACAAACTTGTAGATTGGTAACAGGTTTAAAGGTAAAGGCTTTCTCCTGGTAATACCTTGTAAACAGGTGCAAAGGAAATCTTTTCTCCAAAGAAATACAGGAAACAGGTTCTGACTTGACAAAACAGATCCAATGTGAAGACAAAAATGCAGACTAAAAGCCATCCTTAAATAGGGAGGTTTTGCACAGGGTTGGTTCTGATTAATTCCAGAATTGAGAACACCTGTGTGTTGCACAGGTGTAATAACAAGTAAGGCAAATAGTTATTGATCAGATCTTTTAAGTTCCTTGCTATTCCTAGAACTGGCTGTGGCTCAACACACAAGCAAACTGACTTACAAGCACACAGGAATAGTAACCACAGAGCCACAGGTTCAAATCCCCACACAGCCCTTCTTAGCAGAATGCCTCCCAGACCTTTTCTTTTTCTTTTTCGTCTGGAGGCTTGGTTCATGACAATCACTCCCATAACTAGGAGGTCTTGAACACAATGTAAGAATGCCTCTCTCTTTATCTGGTCTGCAGATAATTGTGAGAGGTGAAATCTTCCTTTTGGGGAAGAAGCTTTGAAGTCCAGAAGATATCCCTGGGACACAATTTCCAACGCCCAGGGATCCTGGACATCCCTTGCCCAAGCCTGGGCGAAGAGAGAAAGTCTGCCCCCTACTAGATCTGTTACCGGATCGGGGGCTGATCTTTCATGCTGTCTTAGAGGCAGCAGCAGGCTTCTTGGCCTGCTTACCTTTGTTCCAGGCCTGGTTAGGTCTCCAGACTGGCTTGGACTGGGCAAAATTTCCCTCTTATTTTGCATTAGAGGGAGTTGATGCCGCGCACGTCTTAAAATTTCGAAAGGCACGAAAATTAGTTTGTTTGGTCCTTAATTTATTAGACCTATCCTGAGGAAGGGCATGACCTTTTCCTCCAGTAATATCAGAAATGATCTCCTTCAGTCCAGGCCCGAATAGGGTCTGCCCCTTGAATGGAATGTTAAGAAGCTTAGACTTTGAAGTAACGTCAGCTGACCAGGATTTAAGCCATAGCGCCCTACGCGCCTGTATAGCAAAACCTGAGTTCTTAGCCGTTAGTTTGGTTAAATGAACAACGGCGTCAGAAACAAATGAATTGGCTAGCTTAAGCGCTTTAAGCTTGTCAAGTATATCATCCAATGGAGTTTCTACCTGTAAGGCCTCTTCCAGAGACTCAAACCAGAAGGCCGCAGCAGCAGTGACCGGGGCAATGCATGCAAGAGGCTGGAGAATAAAACCTTGTTGAATAAACATTTTCTTAAGGTAACCATCTAACTTTTATCCATTGGATCTAGGAAAGCACAACTGTCCTCGAAGGGAATACTTGTACGCTTAGCTAGGGTAGAAACTGCTCCCTCCACCTTAGGGACTGTTTGCCATAAGTCCCGTGTAGCAGCATCTATTGGAAACATTTTCTTAAAAATAAGAGGGGGAGAGAACGGTACACCTGGTCTATCCCATTCCTTAGTAATAATTTCTGAAAACCTTTTAGGTATTGGAAAAACATCAGTGTAAACAGGCACTGCATAGTATTTATCCAATCTACACAATTTCTCTGGCACTATAATGGTGTCACAGTCATCCAGAGTAGCTAAAACCTCCCTGAGCAACACGCGGAGGTGTTCAAGCTTAAATTTAAATGTAGACATATCAGAATCAGGTTGAAGATAAACTACATAAATTCACCACATCTCTCTAGCTACTTCCTATGTTGTCGAGAGCTGCAAGAGAATGACTGGTAGTGGCAGTTAGGGGAGGAGCTATATAGACAGGTTTGCTGTGGGTGATCCTCTTGCAGCTTCCTGTTGGGAAGGAGAATATCCCACAAGTAATGGATGATCCGTGGGCTGGATACACCTTACAAGAGAAAATTACGTTTTTGCGTTGGATTTCCATAGCGCTGCCATTACAAATTTTGCGGTGAGGCTAAAAAGCTTGCGTTACAGCCTATACCGACACGATCCATTCCACAATCTGAGAGCAGTAGTTATGAGTTTTACAAAACTGTTACACAAAACTCATAACTAAAGTGTTACAAAGTACACTAACACCCATAAACTACCTATTAACCCCTAAACCGAGGCTCTCCCACAACACAAACACTAAATTGAATTTATTAACCCCTAATGTGCCCCTCCCGACATCACGGCCACTAATAAAATGTATTAATCCCTATTCCGCTGCTGCTCGACATCGCTGCCACTATAATAAAGTTATTAGCCCCTATTCCCCTGCACCCCAACATCACCCACACTATAATAAAGATATTAACCCCTATTCCGCCGCTCCCCGACATCGCCACTAAAGTTATTGACCCCTAAACATCTGGCCTCCCACATCACTGCCACTAAATAAACCTATTAACCCCTAAACCGCCAGCCCCCCACATCGCAAAAAACTAAATTAAACTATTAACCCCTAAACCTAACAACCCCCTAACTTTATATTAAAAACATAAATTATGCTTACCTGATAATTTTATTTCCATCATGGGGAGGAGAGTCCACAGCTTCATTCATTACTTTTGGGAAACATATACCCAAGCTTTAGAGGTCACTGAATGAAACCGGGAGGGTAAAAGGCGGACCCTAATCTGAGGGCACCACAGCCTGTGAAACCTTACTCCCAAAAAACATTTTTTGCAGAAGCAAAAACATCAAATTTGAAAAACTTTGTAAAAGTGTGTAAGGAGGATCAGGTAGCCGCCTTACAATTCTGCTCAATAGAGGTCTCATTCTTGAAGGCCTAAGACGAAGCCACAGCTCTAGTTGAATGAGCCGTGTACCTCTGAGGAGACTTATGTCCTGCTGTCTAATAGGCCAAGTGAATCAAGCTTCTCAGCCAAAAAGACAAAGAAGTAGAAGAGGCCCTCTGCCCCTTGCGCTTCCCGGAATACACAGCAAAAAGAGATGTAGACGGTCTCAAATCCTTTGTAGCCTGAAGATAGAACTTCAAGACACGAACCACATCCAGGCTATGAAGTAACCTCTCCTTGGAAGAATGGTTAGGACACAAAAAAGGAATAATCATTTCCTGATTGATGTTACGGTTAGACACCACCTTGGGAAGAAACCACAAACTGGTGCGAAGAACAGCCTTATCCGCATGAAAAACTAGATAAGGAACCTTGAAATGCAAGACAGCAAGCTCAAATACTCTGCATGCCGATGCAATAGCCAACAGGAAGAGAACCTTCCAAGACAGCATCTTAATGTCAATAGTATGCATAGGCTCAAACGTAACCCTCTGCAATACCTTAAGGACCAAGTTTAAGCTCCATGGGGGAGCAGACTGCCTAAAGACAGGCATGAACAAAAGATTGAATGTCAGGAAGCTCAGCGAGTCTCCTGTGCAACAAAAATTATAATGCCGAAATCTGTCCCTTTAAGAAACTGGCGGCAAGACCCTTCTCCAAACCTTCGTGGAGAAAAGACAGAATCCTGGATACCTTCAACTTATGCCAAGGATATCCGTTCTTCTCACACCAGGACAAGTAAGTCCTCCACACCTTGTGGTAGATGCGACGAGTGACTGGCTTCCATGCCTGAA
Source organism: Bombina bombina (assembly GCF_027579735.1). NCBI lineage: Eukaryota > Metazoa > Chordata > Amphibia > Anura > Bombinatoridae > Bombina > Bombina bombina. The sequence goes on along the minus strand of NC_069499.1, from coordinate 607,183,453 downwards.
CTAGAGTGTCAATCACACTTTCAGAAAAAACGCTCTTGGCTAAGACTAAGTGTTCAATTTCCACACAGTCAGCCTCAGAGAAACGAGATTTTGATGTTGAAAGGAACCCTGTTCCAGCAGATCCCTACGACAGTGTAACCTCCATGGCGGTGAGGATGACATGCCCACCAGATCTGCAAACCACTTCCTCTGCGGCCACGATGGAGCAATCAGGATGGCTGAAGCTCGCTCCTGCTTGATGCGTGCCACTACATGAGGTAGAAGTGGTAACGGTGGAAAAATGTAAGCTAGGCTGAATCCCCAGGGCACCACTAAGGCATCTATCAGCTCTGCCTGGGGATCCCTCGACCAGTATCAGGGTAGCTTGCAATTAAGTCTGGACACCATGAGATCTTTCTCCGGCGTTCACCATCTGAGATAAATCTCCGCAAACACTTTGGGGTGAAGAGACCATTCCCCTGGATGGAAGGATTGCCTGCTGAGAAAGTCCGCTTCCCAGTTGTCCACACCTGGAATGTGGATCGCTGAAAGCAAACAGCTGTGAGACTCCGCCCACTCCAAAATCCGAGACACATCCCTCATTGCTAGGGAGCTCCTCGTACCCCCTCATGGTTGATGTAAGCCACAGAGGTCATGTTGTCGGTCTGGAATCTGATGAAGCTGAACGACCCCAGAGGAGGCCACGCCCTCAGAGCATTGTAAATTGCTCGAAGTTCCAGAATATTTATCGGAAGGAGAGACTCCTCCTGGGTCCATTTTCCTTGTGCCATCCTGGCACTCCAAACAGCTCCCCATCCTGCGAGACTCGCATCCGTGGTCACAATCTCCCAGGACAGTCTCAAGAAGGATGTCCCCAGGGACAGATGCTCTGGATGGATACACCAAGAGAGGGAGTCCCTGGTCCGAGCATCTATGGATATCCGCTGTGATAGATCTGAATGACCGCTCTTCCACTGTCTCAACATGTACAATTGAAGAGGTCTGAGATGGAACCTGGTGAAAGAGATGATGTCTATGCTGGAACCCATTAGCCCGATCATCTCCATACACTGAGCCACCGAAGGGCTTGAGTAGGACTGAAGGGCAAGACAGGTGGACGCAATCTTCCTGCGTCGTTGATCTGTGAGACATTTTTTCATGGACATAGAGTCTATTATCGTGCCCAGGAACTCCACCCTGTTGCTGGGAACCAGGGAACTCTTTCCTGAGTTGATCTTCCAACCGTGAGATTGGAGCAATAAAAGAAGAAGAGCCCTTGAATGATCCTCTGCGAGGCTGAACAACGGCGCCTGGACTAGGATGTCGTCCCCAGAACCTTGGTGAAGAATCTCTGTGCCATCACCAGACCGAAGGGAAGGGCCACAAACTGGAAGTGTTGATAAAGAAATGCAAATCTTAGGATCTTGAAGTGGTCCCTGTGAATTGGAACATGAAGGTAAGCATCCTTCAAGTCTATTGTCGTCATGAACTGTCCCTCTTGAACTAGGGGCAGAATAGATCTGATCGTTTCCATTTTGAACGACGGAACAGCCAGAAACTTGTTTAAACATTTTAGGTTCCACAAAGAGATTTGAATAATGAAATTCTATTCTATCCAATTGGCTGATTTGAACAGCCAATATGATTTCAGTAGCTCTCATACTATTGGCTGATTTGAATTAAAAAAATCAAATCAGCTCATAGGAATGCAAGGAACGCCATTTTGAAAAGGCTCCCTTGCATTAAAGATTCAGTATACAGGCGACGACCTTATGAAGAGGATGCTCCACGCCGGATGTCTTCAGAATGAATCCGCTCCGCGCCACCTGAATGAAGATAGAAGATGCGGCCTGGATGAAGATAGAAGACGCCGCCTGGATGTCCGGACTTCAGAAACTGTAATTGGATCGCCGGGGGTTAGTGTTTGGTTTTTTTAAACTTTTTTTTGGGTGGGTTTTTTCTAAGATTAGGGTTTGGGTTTTTCTTAAAAGTGCTGAATGCCCTTCAAATGCCCTTTTCAGGGCAATGGGTAGCTTAGGTTTTTTTATTTTTGGGGTTGGTTGGGTGGTGGGTTTTACTGTTGGGGGGGTCTTTGTATTTTTTTTTACAGGTAAAAGGCCCTTTTAAGGGCTATTGGTAGTTTATTATAGGCTGGGGGGGTTTATTTTGGGGGGGGGGGCTTTTTATTTGTATAGGGCTATTAGATTAGGTGTAATTGTTTTTATTTTGGATAATTTCGTTTGTTATTTTTCGTAATTTAGTGTTTGCTATTTTTTGTAATTTAATATTTTTTTTATTTTTCGTAATTTAGTATTTTTTGTAATTGTAGATTTAACTTTTTTTTAGTAGTGTTAGTTTTTTTTAATGTGTAATTTAGTTTATTTAATTGATAGTTATTTTAATTTTAGTATAATAGTAATGTTAGTTTAATTTATAGTTTAAACGTAGGTTTTTTTAATTTCCCAGGTATGTTTTTATTTATTTTAAGATAGGGATATTGTAATTTTAATTTAAAGTTAGGAGGTTGTTAGGTTTAGGGGTTAATATTTTAATTTAGTTTTTTGCGATGTGGGGGGCTGGCGGATTAGAGGTTAATAGTTTTATTTAGTGGCAGTGATGTGGGAGGACAGAGGTTTAGGCATTAATAACTTTATTTAGTGGCGGCGATGTCAGGGGACAGCAGAATAGGGGTTAATAACTTTATTATAGTGTGGGCGATGTAGGGGTGCTGGGGAATAGGGGTTAATAACTTTATTATAGTTGTGGCGATATCGGAAGCGGCAGATTAGGGGTTAATAAATTCATTTAGGTGGCAGCGATGCCGGGGGCGGCAGATTAGGGGTTAATAACATTATTTAGGTGTCGGCGATGTCAGCGGCAGCAGATTAGGGGTGTTTAGACGTGGGGTTTATGTTAGGGTGTTAGGTTTAAACGTCATCTTTTTTTCCCCATTGTTGTCTATTTTTTTCTTTCATTCTGCGATCGCAGGTGTTAGTTTATTTTCTAACACTCTCTCCCCATTGATGTCTATGGGGCAAGAGTGCACGAGCACGTCAAAGCAGCACTTGGATTTTGCGCAGTATGGAGCTCATCGCCACCATATCGCACGCACAAGGCGGCTTTTCAAAAACTCGTAATGGCAGCGCTATGGAGGGTGAAATAATGCAACTTTTGTTGCATTCGTTTCGCACCCTCTATATAGAGCAAAACTTGTAATCTAGGTGATATTGTTTTATATAGCCAATCTAAATATGCCTCCTATTGTTTTATAGCCCCTCCCTCTATTGTTTTATTTAACCCCTATTTATAACACACCACATTGTTCTATAAAAACTCTCCCTAGAATACTGCCTATAGTTTGATATAAGCCAAAACTATACCCCCCCCCCTTATTGTGTACATAACTCCTCCTTATGGCTCATCCTATTGTTTTATATAAACCCTTCTGAATAACTCCTATTGTTTTATAAAACTCGCTCAAAATCCTTACTTATATAACTGAACTTTTACAATACATACATACAATGGGTATTGAAAAGAATCACCCCCTTGAAAATAATCACATTTTCTTGCTTTGCAGCCTGAAATAAAGACAGACACATTTTTTGTTTATCCAGTTGTAATTACTCAGTGCAACTTATAATATCCAAGTGAAAGATATAACACCAACATGTCAGACAAAAATAAAGACAATTCAAAAACAGAATCACTGAGTTGGAAAAAGGATCACCCCCTCCTAAAATTACTTGTAAACTCAATCAGGTGTAGCTAATCGCCTTCTCAATGGCACACACACAAAGCAGTTTGACCTTCAACTGTGATCAGCTGTGGGCATATTGATTAGCTCAGCATGAAAAGAGCTTTCCTGGAGCATCTTAGTCCCTGGTAGTGCAACTAAAGAAAACAATCAACTATGGGTGGCAAGGCACTGTCAAAAGATCTCTGGGATAATGTTGTGGACAGGCACAAGTCAGGAGATGGATATAAGAAAATATCAAAGGCTTTATCAATGCATAGAAGCATAGTGAAGTCTATTATTAAGAAGTGGAAGGTATTTGGTACAACACAGACCCTCTCTGGATCAGGACATTGCTCCAAACTGGAAGAAAGAGACAGGAGGAAACTGGTCAGATAGGCTACCAAGAGGCCCACAGCAACTCTGAAGCAGTTGCAGGAATTTATGACAAAGAGTGGTCGTTTTGTGCATGTGACAACAATATGACAAATTCTCCACAAATGTGGCTTGTATTGGAGGGTTGTAAGAAAAAAGCCACTCCTCAAGAAAGGCCACATGCAGTCACGACTGAGCTTTGCCATAACACACCTAGGAGATTCTGAGGCCACATGGAAAAATGTGTTATGGTCAGATGAGACTAAAATTGAATTATTTGGCCTCAACACCAAACTATATGTCTGGAGGAAATCCAAAACAGCTCACCATCCAAATAACACCATACCTAAAGTAAAGCATGGAGGTGGTAATATCCTGTTATCCCAACAGACTTAAGGCTGTAATTAAAGCAAAAGGTGGTTCAACAAAATACTGACACAAGGGGGTGATCCTTTTTCCAACTCAGTGATTCTGTTTTTGAATTGTCTTTATTTTTGCCTGACAATGTTGGTGTTATATATTTCACTTGGATGTTATAAGTTGCACTGAGTAATTACAACTGAATAAACAAAAAATGTGTCTGTCTTTATTTCAGGCTGCAAATCAACAAAATGTGATTATTTTCAAGGGGGGGGGGGGGATTCTTTCTTATACCTAGTACAATTACTCAGTTTGCAGAAGAAAAGACACAACTCATCTGTTTTCCCTCTTGATTTTATTGCACTTTCCCCTGAGATACTATAGTTTTGCTAACAATCTAAAAAGAGCTGATTGTCTCAGGTCCATTAGTTGTAATTGTTGAAAACACTTGACACTGATGTAGACAATGATGATTTGAGGATTTTGCAGACTGCTGGCATTCTACATGTTGTTAAGTAACCAGTCAAGCAGTTCCTCCCTTAGTTCTGCTTTTTCTCTCTCCTGATGGTAATTCAAAACTGCCTGTAAAAGGTCACCCACGCATTGCTTTTTGGTTCGTACCTGCATCTCAAGTTTTTCAAGCTGTGGAGAGATACCAGTGGATTTAACTATCAAAATATGTTACTTTAGAACTCTTTGAACATATGGCTGTAACCCATTAAATATATACCTGTAATTATTTAAATGTTACTGTTAAATAAGGTCTAACTCTTCAACCCATTAAACACGGTATTACCTTTAAGTAACTTGATCTCTAAATGGGACTGGCCTTTAATGATATTAGATGTATCACTAATCATTAAAAGGGACTTTATTAAAAAAAAATGTATATCATGTATAAAAAAATATTTTTACATGAAAAGAGTTAAAGGTATATGAAACCCAACATTTGTCTTTCATGATGCAGATAGATAATATAAATTTAACCCCTTAATGACCACAGCACTTTTCCATTTTCTGTCCGTTTGGGACCAAGGCTATTTTTACATTTTTGCGGTGTTTGTGTTTAGCTGTAATTTTCTTCTTACTCATTTACTGTACCCACACATATTATATACCGTTTTTCTCGCCATTAAATGGACTTTCTAAAGATACCATTATTTTCACCATATCTTATAATTTACTATAAAAAAAATCATAAAATATGAGGAAAAATGGAAAAAAACACACTTTTTCTAACTTTGAGCCCCAAAATCTGTTACATATCTACAACCACCAAAAAACACCCATGCTAAATAGTTTCTAAATTTTGTCCTGAGTTTAGAAATACCCAATGTTTACATGTTCTTTGCTTTTTTTGCAAGTTATAGGGCCATAAATACTAATAGCACTTTGCTATTTCCAAACCATTTTTTTCCAAAATTAGCGCTAGTTACATTAGAACACTAATATCTTTCAGGAATCCCTGACTATCCCTTGACATGTATATATTTTTTTTTAGTAGACATCCCAAAGTATTGATCTAGGCCCATTTTGGTATATTTCATACCACCATTTCACCGCCAAATGCGATCAAATACAAAAAATCGTTCACTTTTTCACAAACTTTCGGTTTCTCACTGAAATTATTTACAAACAACTTGTGCAATTATGGCATAAATGGTTGTAAATTCTTCTCTGGGATCCCCTTTGTTCAGAAATAGCAGACATATATGGCTTTGGCGTTGCTTTTTGGTAATTAGAAGGCCGCTAAATGCCACTGCGCACCACAAGTGTATTATGCCCAGCAGTTAAGGGGTTAATTAGGGAGCTTTTAGGGAGCTTGTAGGGTTAATTTTAGCTTTAGTGTAGTGTAGTAGACAACCCCAAGTATTGATCTAGGCACATTTTGGTATATTTCATGCCACCATTTCACCGCCAAATGCGATCAAATTAAAAAAAACGTAAATTTTTTCACAATTTTAGGTTTCTCACTGAAATCATTTACAAACAGCTTGTGCAATTATGGCACAAATGGTTGTAAATGCTTGTCTGGGATCCCCTTTGTTCAGAAATAGCAGACATATATGACTTTGGCGTTGCTTTCTGGTAATTAGAAGGCCGCTAAATCCTGCTGCGCCTCACACGTGTATTATGGCTAGCAGTGAAGGGGTTAATTAGGGAGTTTGTAGGGAGCTTGCAGGGTTAATTTTAGCTTTAGTGTAGAGATCAGCCTCCCATCTGACACATCCCACCCCCTGATCCCTCCCAAACAGCTCCCTTCCCTCCCCCACCCCACAATTGTCCCCGCCATCTTAAGTACTGGCAGAAAGTCTGCCAGTACTAAAATAAAAGGGTTTTAAAAAAATAAATACATTTTTTTAGCATATTTACATATGCTACTGTGTAGGATCCCCCCTTAGCCCCCAACCTCCCTGATCCCCCCCAAAACCGCTCTCTAACCCTCCCCTTTGCCTTATTGGGGACCATCTTGGGTACTGGCAGCTGTCTGCCAGTACCCAGTTTGCAATAAAAAGTGCTTTTTTTTTGTTTTTTGTTTATTTCTGTAGTGTAGCTTTGTAGCTTCCCCCCCACACACACACACAGACAAACCCCCACCACCTTGCTGATCATTTTTTTTTTTACATTATTTACATTTTTTTTACATTTTTTATTTCAGCATTTTCTGTAGTGTAGCGGTTCCCACCCGCTCCCTCCCCGTGCATGCGCCCGCCCCCACCCTCCCCTGCGCGCCCCCAGCCACCCCCGCCCACGATCCCGCCCCCCTTCACACAACCAGGGCCATCGATGGCCGCCACCCGCCTCCCGGTCCGGCTCCCACCCACCAACGCAGTAAGCCACCGATCTCCGGTGCAGAGAGGGCCACAGAGTGGCTCTCTCTGCACCGGATGGCTTAAAAAGGTTATTGCAGGATGCCTCCATATCGAGGCATCACTGCAATAACCGGAAAGCATCTGGAAGCGAGCAGGATCGCTTCCAGCTGCTTTCCACACTGAGGACGTGCAGGGTACGTTCTCAGGCGTTAACTGCCTTTTTTCTGAGGACGTACCCTGCACGTCCTCAGTCGTTAAGGGGTTAAATAACTTTCCAATTTACACTTTTTATCAAATGTGCTTCATTCTCTTGGTATCCTTTGTTGGAAGAGCAGCATTGCACTTCTGTAAGCTAGCTGAACACATCAGGGGATCTAATGACAGGAGGCATATATGTTCAGCCACCAATCAGCAGCTAGCTCCTAAGCCTGCCTATGTATATGCTTTTCAACAAAGGATACTAATGAAGCAAATTGGATACTAGAATCAAATTGGAAAGTTATTTAAAATTGCATGCTCTGTATGAACTATGAAAGACAAATGTTGGGTTTCATGTCCCTTTAATAAAAGCAATTTAAATTTAAAGTGAAGAGCAATATCTTTTGCCCACTACCTGACTGACAACTCCCACAGAAAATAAATAAACAAACACTATTATACATTATAAAATATTCTTTTGGATAGAACAAATACATTTTTAATATTATGGCCCTTTAAGTCTTTTTTTTCCATAGAACTATGTTAATCATTTAAACTTGTCAGTCTCCAACACAAATTAAGTTTTAATTTCAGGTAGCCTTTGCTTCTTACCTTTTCTAAAATCGCTTCATCATTTACCACAAGAAACATCTCAGCAACATCAAGCTCAGAGGCCACTGACCACTGTAGAATGACTTGGAGTTCTTTTTTGTACTTGTCTTCACAGATGTTCAAGTTGGTAACTTTAATCTCTGAGATAGAGTCTACTGGGTGGATAGTCTTGACTTGAGAAGTCCACATTTGATGATGGGGCCCAAAGTGTGAAGGCTTCATGTGCTCCAACAGGTGCCTGACACAATCTGGCCTTATCTTCTTTGCAATTATCTTAGAGAGACCAAAAGCATTATTGCCTTTATATTCTGCAACAGCACCAGAGATTGTTGAATAGTACCATTTGCTGTCTAGACATGCCTCACATGTATCAGATGACACTGAGTGACTGGGTGAGCCAATTGTAGTTAATGTATTCGGTTCTGAAAGCATTAGTGCTCCCTGGAGAATGGTGTGTGCTAGAACTTTAATTAAATCATACATAGAAGCTTGCATTAAGCCTTGATCCATAGGTTCACCGGTACATTCGGTAGAGACTGAAGGAACTGGCTCTACGGCCTGTGCAACTTCTATCTCATTGGCAATGGTAATTGCAGTTTCTTCTTCATCTGGAACTATCAACTCTTCACTAATTAAATGTTGCTTTGGTGATAAATTGGTGGGTATCTCTGATAGTTGAGTTTCGGCAGACTTTGGTAGTTGAATGTTGGTGGATTTTGGAGAACGTAATTGGGAAGACTCTGTAGGTTGGTATTTTTGGGGTTCTATCATATCTACTTGTTCCATCATCCCTTTCTTTGTAATATGGCCTTGAATTACATCCTTTGGACTTTTGCGGTGCTTCTCTGAGCAGTCTGGGATCAAATCAATACCACCAGCAGCAACATCATTAAATATCTGCTCACATAGCTCATCAGCATATAACATCAAGAAGAACTTAGCAATTTCCAAACATTCTTCAGATATGGCTGCTGCCTCATCTTCTCCATTGCCTTCACTTGGCTTGCAGTGGCGCAGTATAGTTAGCAAAATGGGGCCTATTATGTTGGAGGATAGATTATTATACTGTATAACCTCCCAAGAAAACAAACTGGATTTTATGTGACCAAGAGAGATTTTTGCAATTTCCTCTGCCAGAAATGCTTTCTTGCCAGACAGGATGCCACTATCTGGTTTGGTGCTAAATTTAAGATAGAGACATTTTAGGAAAGTGTTTTTGAATTCCAACTTTTTTTTATTACACACATATCTGGGAGGTTCAGATTCTGGAAGGTGAACCTCAGTTAATGAGACACAGTTAATATTTGGTGATGTTCCATCCTCTTTCTGTGCATCTCCCACAATTTCTTTTTCATAATCCGTCTTGTTCAGTTCTGACATCTCTTCTTGGCTCACTCCATTGTTTATACTTTTATCCTGCTCGAGCAGCTGCTGTAAGTGTTCACTCTTCTCCTGCTTAACAAATGTCATGCTAACAATTTTAGAGCCCTGTGAGCGATTATCGTGTGCTATCTTTGAAGCAAGGGTCATCATTGCAGGGATAAGTAAAAATTGGTCATTAGTGTTAAAAAGTGCCTGGTTCCGCAACATATAATTCATACAACCCTGACTTTCTTGACTTATAGCCAAGAACATGGACAGTAACCCTGAGGCATAGAGTGAAATCTCATTAAAGGAATCTCCAGGACCCTGCCGCAAAGCTGCAATTTGGTCAGAGGCCAAGCGAAAAAATCCTGATTCCATCTGTTGTTGTAATCCCTGGAGAAGGCATTTAATAATTTCGGCTGTAAATCTGTCAGCGTTGCTAACTTTGGTTATTAAATGTGATGGAGGCTTTGCTTGCTTGAATTGTATACATGTCTGATCGAGGGAATGTCGAAAGCACATCATATACTTCTCTAGGTCACAGAGGATGGCAGTCTTTGTTTGATTCTGATTTAATTCAGAGTTGTAAAACACAGCCACTTCATTGGACATGCCCTAAAGATAATATACAGCATTAAATTAGTTTAGTTTGTGTGGAGAAATATAATCAACATAGGCCTAAATTACAAGTGGAGCTGTATTTTGCATGAGATTTCTAGCGTAAATTGCTTTTTAGTGAAGTTTATTCAGTGAGTGTATCGCGAGCATCATGCTAAAAGTAAAGTTTTCTTGTTCGAGCGTTAGAATTACTCGAGCACAAATTACCAGAGCTAAAAATAAACAGTGATTCCCTTTGTGAAGTTGCCAGAAACCTACTGCTTACACCTACCACAAATGCAAATCACTGATACAATTGCCCTTTAGCATGTATATTACTTACAATACAAGTGTTTACATTAAAGTGACACAAAAACCCTTTTTTATTTCATGATTCAGATAGAGCAGTGTTTTTCAACCAGTGTGCCGTGGCACACTAGTGTGCCGTGAGAGATCCTCAGGTGTGCCGCTGCAGACTGACAACAGTGCGGGGGTGTCCCTCTTTCAAATTTTGAAATATTGGTAGGTATGTGACAGGCTCATCAGGCATCATTTACAACCATGACATTGACATTCATTCACAGACAACCATTATGATTGTTTGTGAATGAATGTCAATATGTCATGTATAGTTTGTAGGAGGCATGGCATGACAGCACAGTACAGTGTATATATATATATCCTGTATTAGGCTACAATGTGTGATTTTGTAAAATTTTGGGATGGTGGTGTGCCACAGTATTTTTTAATGTAAAAAAGTGTGCCACAGCAAAAAAAAGGTTGCAAATCACTAAGATAGAGCATGCAATTTTAAGTAACTTTCTAATGTACTCCTATTATCAATTTCGTCATTCCCTTGCTATCTTTGTTTGAAAAAGCAGGAATGTAAGCATAGGAGCCGGCCCATACATTTAGCCGCTAATCAGCAGGCGCTACCCAGGTTCTGAACCAAAAATGGGCCAGCTCCTATACTTACATTCCTGCTTTTTCAAATAAAGATAGCAAGAGAACAAAGACACATTTATAATAGGAGTAAATTAGAAAGCTGCTTAAAATTGCATGCTTTACCTGAATCATAAAAGAAAACATTTTGGGTTTTGTGTCTCTTTATAATTTGAAATCGCAGTATCAATTTACATGTGTGGAATTATCCTTCCAAAAGAATAAAATTTTTAAATGAATTAGTCATACATTCGAGCTGGAGCATTATGATTATGCAAAGCATGTGTGTATGATGTGTTGTCCCCTTATTTCTTGAATACTTTTGTATTACCCTGCTTGGCTTGCTAAAATGTGTATTTAACTGAGTTTGTTAGCCTACTGATAATAAGTGTTTACATTAATATCATTACGCAATGTGAAAGGACAATAGCAATTTAAATGCATGAAATTAACCTTCCAAAAGAATAACAAAACTTGTAAAATATATATATATATATTAAATGAAATTAATTAATTAGTCATACATTTAAGCTGAAGTATTATAATAATTATACAGCACATGTGTGTATGCCATGTCATTTATAAGTAATATACTATAAAAATTGTTAATAATACATTTTATGTGTGTAAATTGTAAAATAAGATGTGTTTTTTAATTTGGGGTGGTTTTGGTTTAGAAACAAGATTAACAGCATGGGATATTCATTTCCTGTATAAAAAAAATGACAGCGGCTTTTCCCAGTCACAAAATTGATAAAACATTTCTCACGCTGTAAATCATGTTTTGTAAAAAGGTGTGATTTAAACCACTGAAACTAATAAGATGCTTCTTTCTCACAAAACCTTAATATCTCACTGTACTGACAACGTCCTACAATCCCTGCGCTGCTATTAACTATAAACACCATAAAGAATAATGAAAATGAAAAATGTTTGTTGCTTTGCATTTTACATTGTTTCTTTTTCCACAAATGGTATTTCTCCAAACTAAAGTTATTTTGTATAAATATTTGGTCTGCTGAAAAAAGGAGATATAATGTGTGTGGGTACCTCCCAGAAAACCGTTGAAATGTATGTGTTAATGCAATGAGCACCAGACAACTCCAGCAGGGGTTGTATGTTAAATGGCTCAGCAACAAAAGAATTGCATTTATCTAAAAAAAAAGGTGGAGAATATTACCATTTTGACACAAGCTATCAAAATAGTTTGACACTCTTGGTCTATAATTTCTATTCTCTTTGCCTTTTTTTTTAGCAATAATTAGATAAGGTACTCACCTGAAATTTTTTCGCCGAGGATGAACCTAAGGATAGACGGCTCCACCACGATTTTTTAATCTTTCCATAATTCTGTGTTACAACAAAAATGTAAAATACAATTTTTAAAATAGACTATGAACTCGTACACAACTATAATACAATCATCATTCACCATTTGTTTGTCACTGCAATTAAGTGCTTTTATAAAATTAAACAAAATTATATGAAATTGTTAATTGCACTCGTGTTATGAATTTATATTGTTGATTCAATATTCCTCCACACTAGGCGGATATTATTAAAATTAATTAAATGGGGCATATTTATTAAAGTGGACATGATAAGTTGTAGCGTATCATGTCCGCCGCAAATCGATAAATGCCGACAGCATACGCTGTCGGGCATTTATCATTGCACAAGCATTTCACCAGAACTGCTTGTGCAATATTGCCCCCTGCAGATTTGCGGCCGCTAGCAGGGGGTGTCAATCAACCCGGAAACAAGTGGCATCAAGCTCCATTCGGAGCTTCATAATTCGGCCTAAAGGTCTTAATTGAACACGTGTATTTTGCTTTCATTTTGGTGAGTGGAAATCCAAAGAAAAGGCCTGTTTCTTATAGGTTTTTGTGTGTACCAAACCCAAGTCTAAGAAAAACAGATTCTTATGGATTGGAATGTCACATAAAAACTCTTTTTTCGGACTTCCAGTGGGCGGAGCTAAGAGACGGTTGTGCAGAGAAGAGCTCCGTGCTTAGGAGCTATGAAACTGACTGAAAATCATCTTCACCGCCTCTTACCCACACTCAATACTTGCCGGACATCGCATAAAGCACAACTCTGCTCTATCTAAGTGTGAAGAGACCGCCACATCTACCCTTGCCTCCAGATGGCCCGACAACTCACTACGCACCTATTGACGGCGCCATCTTGCCGAGCTGCAGTCTGAATAGTTCTATATCCAGGGAACATCCAGCATCACTACTGTGCACATGCCATAGTGTGTTCCATCTGCCTCAATCAAACTGCAGAGGATCAAGTGAGTGTCACTGACATTATTGTAGTCCCACATTGCACCCCACCTAGGATAAGTTAAACTCCCACGTATAACTGCTCAGTACTAACCGCCTAACCGGCAGTGGGCTGCTGTCTTGCCGTTCACCACTTCCCCTATAGCTGCCAATTTTCTCAGACGCAGAACATACCAAAAATATGATGACTTACATGAAAAGGTAGAGCAGACATATTGAGAATACTGTAATATTAAAACTAGGGTGGTATACGACTCGTTCATTTTTAGCTAAGGAGGAGCTGGAGGCCTTCCTGAGACAGAAAGCAGCGTCAGCACTAATAAAATCAGCATGTAAGTTACAAAGATTTGGAAACAGATCAGAAAGTTGTTATCTTCCCTTGTTAATAAACATACGGCACAAAGAAATGTGGCAGCTTTGAGATCTCATACTACCATACACACGAAGCCCTTGGATATCGCTCAAAGTTTTGCAGAATATTTTAAAAATGTATACACTAAACAACCAGTGGCAACTTCCGATATTTTTGAGAAATTCTGGAACTCTATTACGCTTCCAAGATTGACTGAGGAGCAGCTGAGGGTTTTAAATGCCCCCATCTCCACGGAAGAGTTGCAAAATACTATCAAGTCCCTAGCTCTGGGCAACGCGGCGGGGCCTGATAGCCTCCCAGCCGAATTCTATAGAATGTTGCAGCTCCAAGTATCCCCTGTACTAACCAGAGTATATAATGGCTTTCTAAACGAGGACAGACCGTCTACTGTTTTTTCTTCAGCCTACATAACCCTAATCCCCAAACCCAGCAAGGACCCCTCTATGCCAGAATGGTACCGCCCTATCTCTCTCTTTAATACCGATTATAAGCTCTTCACAAAGATTCTTGCTGAACGCCTGAAGGGTATATTTCCTTCATTGCTCCACCCCAATCAAACAGGCTTTGTGTTCCGCCGCACTTCGTTGAGCAACTTGAGACGTGTGATTCACGTTATCAGTCACTATTGTGAGAGAGATGTATCGGAGCCAAAGACCCCTAGGAGTGAGGCCTTCCTGTTATCTCTTGATGCGGAGAAGGCCTTCGTATTGAATGGGATTATCTTTTCAGGCCACTTGGCAGATACAACTTCAAGGATCCCTTTCTAAATGCTTTACGTGGGATATACTCTGCCCCCTTGGCTAGGGTATTGGTGAATGGACTATTTTCCTCTGACTTTGTTTTGGAGAGGGGCATGAGACAGGGGTGTCCTCTCTCACCCTTGATTTTTGGCTTGGCCTTGGAACCGCTGGCTGTTAAACTGAGACAGGTCTTCCCGGGGTGTCCATTGGGGGTAGCATTCATAAGCTAGCATTATATGCAGACAATATGCTCCTGTTTGTGGACTCCCCGGAGACATACATACCAATAATTTTGGAGAATCTAAAGACCTTTGGTAAACTCTCTGGCTACAAAGTTAATAACTCCAAATTAGAAATTCTGTGGCTGACACATCGCGCTGTGACAGTTGTTACATACCCTTTTGTTGAAGTACCCAACTCTCTCACATATTTGGGTATTCAAGTACATAGAAATCCAAATAAACTCTATGACCTAAATTTACAAAAACCAATGCACCATGCTATGCACTCTACTAGCTAGCTGGAGAAATCTCCCCCTGACCTTCTTGGGCTGTGTTAATCTTCTTAAAATGTCCTTGCTCCCAAAGCTTCTATATCCATTACTCCTGCTGCCTCTCCTGATGACCAACAAAAATATCAAAAACTTAGAACGTGCGATTGCCTGGTTCCTCTGGCAAGGGAAAAGACCTAGAATAGCAGCTTCTAAACTACACATCCCCTATGCAGGTGGGGGTTTGGGCCTACCTAATTTTAAGTATTTTAACTGGGCAACTTTGATAAGACTAGTGATGGACTGGCAGATGGGCACAGCACACTTTTGCGACCCTCTTCTGGAAAACTCGGTGACCACACCTTATGCCTTGTCTTTCCTGCCATATTGCACAATCACTACATTACCAACATCTCTCAAGAATAACATGCTATACAAAGACCCTCTAAAAGCCTGGTCACTAGCCCATAAAGTGCTAAAGAGTCCATATCCCACCCCTAAATGCATCCCCTTAAATGGGAATGCAGATTTCCCTGCAGGGAATGAAACAGTCCCTTTTACGACATGGCGAGAGAGAGGACTCAAAGTGGTCGGTGATGCACTGTACCCGTTGTTGCACACCGTCAGGTCCTTCCAGGAGCTAAAAGATAGGTACAACATTTCAAACAAACATTTTTATGCACACTTGCAGCTCAGACATTATATTAATGACTTAATCTACAAAAACCCAGTCTTTTGGAACCTCACACCATTTGCCACCTCCAGGATGGCATTTGGAGTTGGTCACTACTCAATAATCAGCTTTTACCAAGACATACTTAAACATCACACTAATCAGACCCAAACTAAAATAGTGGAACGGCTACAAATAGATATGAATGCTGACATCACCATACAGGATATTGAGAATAGCTTAATGCTTACTATAAAAACATAATTTATGCTTACCTGATAAATTTATTTCTCTTGTAGTGTATCCCAACAGGAAGTTGCAAGAGGATCACCCACAGCAGAGCTGCTATATAGCTCCTCCCCTCACTGCCATATCCAGTCATTCGACCGAAACAAGCCGAGAAAGGAGAAACCATAGGGTGCAGTGGTGACTGAAGTTTAATTAAAATTTAGACCTGCCTGAAAAGGACAGGGCGGGCCGTGGACTGGATACACTACAAGAGAAATAAATTTATCAGGTAAGCATAAATTATGTTTTCTCTTGTTAAGTGTATCCAGTCCACGGATCATCCATTACTTGTGGGATACCAATACCAAAGCTAAAGTACACGGATGATGGGAGGGACAAGGCAGGAACTTAAATGGAAGGAACCACTGCCTGTAGAACCTTTCTCCCAAAAACAGCCTCTGAAGAAGCAAAAGTATCAAATTTGTAACATTTTGAAAAGGTATGAAGCGAAGACCAAGTCGCAGCCTTGCAAATCTGTTCAACAGAGGCCTCATTTTTAAAGGCCCAGGTGGAAGCCACAGCTCTAGTAGAATGAGCTGTAATTCTTTCAGGGGGCTGGTGTCCAGCAGTCTCATAGGCTAAACGGATTATACTCCGAAGCCAAAAAGAAAGAGAGGTTGCCGAGGCCTTTTGACCTCTCCTCTGTCCAGAGTAAACAACAAACAGGTTAGATGTTTGACGAAAATCTTTAGTAGCCTGCAAGTAAAACTTCAAGGCACGGACTACGTCTAGATTATGCAAAAGACGTTCCTTCTTTGAAGAAGGATTAGGACATAATGATGGAACAACAATCTCTTGATTGATATTCTTGTTAGAAACCACCTTAGGTAAAAACCCAGGTTTTGTACGCAGAACTACTTTATCTGAATGAAAGATCAGATAAGGAGAATCGCAATGTAAGGCAGATAACTCCGAGACTCTTCAAGCCGAGGAAATAGCCATCAGAAAAAGAACTTTCCATGATAGAAGTTTGATATCAATAGAATGAAGGGGTTCAAACGGAACCCCTTGAAGAACTTTCAGAACCAAGTTTAACCTCCATGGGGGAGCAACAGGTTTAAACACAGGCTTAATTCTAACTAAAGCCTGACAAAATGCCTGAACGTCTGGAACTTCTGCCAGACGCTTGTGTAAAAGAATAGACGGAGCAGAAATCTGTCCCTTTAAAGAACTAGCTGATAATCCTTTGTCCAAACCCTCTTGGAGGAATCCTAACCCTACTCCATGAGTAATTCTTGGATTCACACCAATGAAGATATTTATGCCATATCTTGTGGTAAATTTTCCTGGTGACAGGCTTTCGTGTCTGTATTAAGGTATCAATTACTGACACGGAGAAGCCACGCTTTGATAGGATCAAGCGTTCAATCTCCATGCAGTCAGTCTCAGAGAAAGTAGATTTGGATGATTGAAAGGACCTTGTATTAGAAGGACTTGTCTCAGAGGCAAAGTCCATGGTGGAAAGGATGACATGTCCACTAGGTCTGCATACCAGGTCCTGAGTGGCCACGCAGGCGCTATCAATATCACAGATGCTCTCTCCTGTTTGATTTTGGCAATCAGACGAGGGATCAGAGGAAACGGTGGAAACACATAAGCCAGGTTGAAGAACCAAGGCGCTGCTAGAGCATCTATCAGTGCCGCTTCTGGGTCCCTGGACCTGGATCCGTAACAAGGAAGCTTGGCGTTCTGGCGAGACGCCATGAGATCCAGTTCTGGTTTGCCCCAATGGAGAACCAATTGAGCAAACACCTCCGGATGGAGTTCCCACTCCCCCGGATGAAAAGTCTGACGACTTAGAAAATCCGCCTCCCAGTTCTCTACCCCTGGGATATGGATCGCTGACAGGTGGCAAGAGTGAGTCTCTGCCCAGCGAATTATCTTGGAGACTTCTGACATCGCTAGGGAACTCCTGGTTCCCCCTTGATGGTTGATGTAAGCCACAGTTGTGATGAACCTCAGTGTTGCTAACTGAGGCCAAGCTAGAAGAGCATTGAATATTGCTCTTAACTCCAGAATATTTATTGGGAGGAGTTTCTCCTCCTGAGTCCATGAACCCTGAGCCTTCAGGGAGTTCCAGACTGCACCCCAACCTAGAAGGCTGGCATCTGTTGTTACAATGGTCCAATCTGGTCTGCGAAAGGTCATACCTTTGGACAGATGGACCCGAGATAACCACCAGAGAAGAGAATCTCTGGTTTCCTGATCCAGACTTAGTAGAGGGGACAAATCTGTGTAATCCCCATTCCACTGACTGAGCATGCATAATTGCAGAGGTCTGAGATGCAGGCGTGCAAATGGCACTATGTCCATTGCCGCTACAATTAAGCCGATTACTTCCATGCACTGAGCCACCGTGGGGTGCGGAATGGAGTGAAGAACACGGCAAGAATTTAGAAGTTTTGATAACCTGGACTCCGTCAGGTAAATTTTCATTTCTATAGAATCTATCAGAGTCCCTAGGAAGGAAACCCTTGTGAGAGGAGATAGAGAACTCTTTTCTTCGTTCACTTTCCACCCATGCGACCTCAGAAATGCCAGAACTATCTCTGTATGAGCCTTGGCAATTTGAAAGCTTGACCCCTGTATCAGGATGTCATCTAGGTAAGGAGCCACCGCTATGCCTCGCGCTCTTAGAACCGCCAGAAGTGAGCCCAGAACCTTTGTAAAAATTCTTGGGGCTGTAGCCAACCTGAATGGAAGAGCTACAAACTGGTAATGCCTGTCTAGAAAGGCAAACCTCAGGAACCGATAATGATTCTTGTGAATCGGAATGTGAAGGTAGGCATCCTTTAAGTCCACTGTGGTCATGTACTGACCCTCTTGGATCATGAGTAATATGGTTCGAATAGTTTCCATCTTGAATGATGGAACTCTGAGGAATTTGTTTAGGATCTTTAGATCCAAAATTGGTCTGAAGGTTCCCTCTTTTTTGGGAACCACAAACAGATTTGAATAAAACCCCTGTCCTCGTTCCGTCCGCGGAACTGGATGGATCACTCCCATTACAAGGAGGTCTTGCACGCAGCTTAGGAATGCCTCTTTCTTTATCTGGTTTGCAGATAATCTTGAAAGGTGAAATCTCCCTTGTGGAGGAGAAGCTTTGAAGTCCAGAAGATATCCCTGAGATATGATCTCCAACGCCCAGGGATCCTGAACATCTCTTGCCCACGCCTGGGCGAAGAGAGAGAGTCTGCCCCCTACTAGATCCATTGTCGGATAGGGGGCCGCTCCTTCATGCTGTCTTGGAGGCAGCAGCAGGCTTTCTGGCCTGCTTGCCCTTGTTCCAGGACTGGTTAGGTTTCCAGGCCTGCTTGGATTGAGCAAAAGTTCCCTCTTGTTTTGAAGCAGAGGAAGTTGATGCTGCACCTGCCTTGAAATTTCGAAAGGCACGAAAATTAGACTGTTTGGCCCTTGATTTGGCCCTGTCCTGAGGAAGGGTATGACCCTTACCTCCAGTAATGTCAGCAATAATTTCTTTCAAACCAGGCCCGAATAAGGTCTGCCCCCTGAAAGGAATGTTGAACAATTTAGACTTTGAAGTCACATCAGCTGACCAGGATTTAAGCCATAGCGCCCTACGCGCCTGGATGGCGAATCCGGAATTCTTAGCCGTTAGTTTAGTCAAATGAACAATGACATCAGAAACAAATGAGTTAGCTAGCTAAAGCGTTCTAAGCTTGTCAATAATTTCAGTCAATGGAGCTGTATGGATGGCCTCTTCCAGGGCCTCAAACCAGAACGCCGCCGCAGCAGTGACAGGCGCAATGCATGCAAGGGGCTGTAAAATAAATCCTTGTTGAATAAACATTTTCTTAAGGTAACCCTCAAATTTGTTATACATTGGATCTGAAAAAGCACAACTGTCCTCCACCGGGATAGTGGTACGCTTTGCTAAAGTAGAAACTGCTCCCTTCACCTTAGGGACTGTCTGCCATAAGTCCCGTGTAGTGGCATCTATTGGAAACATTTTTCTAAATATAGGAGGTGGGGAAAAGGGCACACCGGGTCTATCCCACTCCTTACTAATAATTTCTGTAAGCCTTTTAGGTATTGGAAAAACATCAGTACTCACCGGCACTGCATAGTATTTATCCAGCCTACACAATTTCTCTGGCACTGCAATTGTGTCACAGTCATTCAGAGCAGCTAATACCTCCCCAAGCAATACACGGAGGTTCTCAAGCTTAAATTTAAAATTAGAAATCTCTGAATCAGGTCTCCCCGATTCAGAGACGTCACCCACAGACTGAAGCTCTCCGTCCTCAGGTTCTGCATATTGTGACGCAGTATCAGACATGGCTCTTACAGCATCTACGCGCTCTGTATCTCATCTAACCCCAGAGCTATCGCGCTTGCCTCTCAATTCAGGCAATCTGGCTAATACCTGTGACAGGGTATTATTCATGATTGCAGCCATGTCCTGCAAAGTAATCGCTATGGGCATCCCTGATGTACTTGACGCCATATTAGCGTGCGTCCTTCGAGCGGGAGGCGAAGGGTCCGACACGTGGGGAGAGTTAGTCGGCATAACTTCCCCCTCAACAGACCCCTCTGGTGACAATTCTTTTATAGATAAAGACTGATCTTTACTGTTTAAGGTGAAATCAATACATTTAGTACACATTCTCCTATGGGGCTCCACCATGGCTTTTAAACATAATGAACAAGTAGTTTCCTCTGTGTCAGACATGTTTGTACAGACTAGCAATGAGACTAGCAAGCTTGGAAAACACTTTACACCAAGTTAACAAGCAATATAAAAAACGTTACTGTGCCTTTAAGAGAAACAAATTTTGGCAAAATTTGAAATAACAGTGAAAAAAGGCAGTTATACTAACGAAATTTTTACAGTGTATGTAACAAGTTAGCAGAGCATTGCACCCACTTGCAAATGGATGATTAACCCCTTAATACCAAAAACGGAATAATAAATGACAAAAATGTTTTTAAACACAGTCACAACAACTGCCACAGGTCTACTGTGGTTGTTACCCTCCTCAAACACGACTTTTGAAGCCTTTTGACCCCTTCAGAGATGTCCTGTATCATGCAGAAGGAAGCTGAGTGTCTCTGTCTGTAATTTTAGCTGCGCAGAAAAGCGCTAAAATAGGCCCCTCCCACTTATATTACAACAGTGGAAAGCCTCAGGAAACTGTTTCTAGGCAAAAATCAAGCCAGCCATGTGGAGAAAAAACTAGGCCCCAATAAGTTTTGTCACCAAACATATATAAAAATGATTAACATGCCAGCAAACCTTTTATATTACACTTTTATAAGAGTATGTATCTCTGTTAATAAGCCTGATACCAGTCGCTATTAAATCACTGCATTTAGGCTTAACTTACATTAATCCAGTATCAGCAGCATTTTTCTAGCAAATTCCATCCCTAGAAATATGTTAACTGCACATACCTTATTGCAGGAAAACCTGCACGCCATTCCCCCTCTGAAGTTACCTCACTCCTCAGAATATGTGAGAACGGCAATGGATCTTAGTTACTTCTGCTAAGATCATAGAAATCACAGGCAGATTCTTCTTCTAATGCTGCCCTTGATAAAACAGTACACTCCAGTACCATTTAAAAATAACAAACTTTTGATTGAAGTTAAAAACTAACTATAATACACCCCTCTCTTCTTACTACGTCCATCTTTGTTGAGAGTTGCAAGAGAATGACTGGATATGGCAGTGAGGGGAGGAGCTATATAGCAGCTCTGCTGTGGGTGATCCTCTTGCAACTTCCTGTTGGGAAGGAGAATATCCCACAAGTAATGGATGATCCGTGGACTGGATACACTTAACAAGAGAAAGCTACTTTGTCTTTTAGAGAAGTGCAGACCAGACTCATTAATAGGGACTATATCGCCCCTCGGAGGTGGGTAAAGTGGAACCCCACACACCCAAATTGCTGTGTTAAGTGTCAGCACCCCAACCCTTCTATATCCCACTACTTTTATGAATGCCCAAGGGTCAGGCGCTTTTGGTGCTGCCTTCAATATTGGATCAAAACAACGATGGCCATTGAACTTATATTTTCACCTACTAATATCTTTTAATTTAAATGGACCGGCATCCATGGTAAACTGCACCCCTTACTAACCCTTTTCCCCCTTATTGCCAGACAATGTATTCTGACCTTGTATTAGAAGGACTTGTCTCAGAGGCAAAGTCCATGGTGGAAAGGATGACATGTCCACTAGGTCTGCATACCAGGTCCTGCGTGGCCACGCAGGCGCTATCAATATCACCCATGCTCTCTCCTGTTTGATTTTGGCAATCAGACGAGGGAGCAGAGGAAACGGTGGAAACACATAAGCCAGGTTGAAGAACCAAGGCGCTGCTAGAGCATCTATCAGTGCCGCTTCTGGGTCCCTGGACCTGGATCCATAACAAGGAAGCTTGGCGTTCTGTCGAGACGCCATGAGATCCAGTTCTGGTTTGCCCCAACGGAGAACCAATTGAGCAAACACCTCCGGATGGAGTTCCCACTCCCCCGGATGAAAAGTCTGACAACTTAGAAAATCCGCCTCACTCCTCAGAATATGTGAGAATGGCAATGGATCTTAGTTACTTCTGCTAAGATCATAGAAATCACAGGCAGATTCTTCTTCTAATGCTGCCCTTTATAAAACAGTACACTCCAGTACCATTTAAAAATAACAAACTTTTGATTGAAGTTAAAAACTAACTATAATACACCCCTCTCTTCTTACTACGTCCATCTTTGTTGAGAGTTGCAAGAGAATGACTGGATATGGCAGTGAGGGGAGGAGCTATATAGCAGCTCTGCTGTGGGTGATCCTCTTGCAACTTCCTGTTGGGAAGGAGAATATCCCACAAGTAATGGATGATCCGTGGACTGGATACACTTAACAAGAGAAAGCTACTTTGTCTTTTAGAGAAGTGCAGACCAGACTCATTAATAGGGACTATATTGCCCCTCGGAGGTGGGTAAAGTGGAACCCCACACACCCAAATTGCTGTGTTAAGTGTCAGCACCCCAACCCTTCTATATCCCACTACTTTTATGAATGCCCAAGGGTCAGGCGCTTTTGGTGCTGCCTTCAATATTGGATCAAAACAACGATGGCCATTGAACTTATATTTTCACCTACTAATATCTTTTAATTTAAATGGACCGGCATCCATGGTAAACTGCACCCCTTACTAACCCTTTTCCCCCTTATTGCCAGACAATGTATTCTGACCTTGTGGTGCTCAAAAAACCCACCCTCTCTGCCCCAATTCAAAAGGCTCATGTATAGAAACGTATTTATTGAGCAACATGATACACTCTTAGACTCTAATCATAGGCTACCCTCTTTTCTAAGAAAATTGAAGTTCCTTATTCTCCACTGATAGGTGATCTGAGACACAAGAGATTAGCGTAGGTTAATATAGTTTATATAGCTAATGTTGTTTGTAGTTTTGTTTTATGTTTGATGTTATATATGGACAATTTTGGGGAACTCTTGCAGGTACAGGGCAAGGTAATTTTATTGTTTCATTTCTTTAAAGATGTACTTAATGATCCCATGTTAACAATACAACCACAGAAATACAAAACAACTCTTTTTCTACCCAATCTTTTTTGTTGATCTTCTATTGGTATCTAAGTCTGTATGGACTTCACTTATGAAGTGCAATTTTCAATTTGGTGCCAAGAATTTTAATGCTAATGTAATCAAGATGACTGAAAATGTGTAAGGCATAAACTTGTTTCTTCTTACTTTGACTGTGTGATTTAGATTACTGACCTGCTATGAGATATATTTCCTTCAAAGTATAATTTACTAAACTGAAGACGATTCTCTTTCAGTATATCACTGTATGTATGGTGTCTAGAGACATGGGCATAGTTAGGCTTGTGCCACAAATATACTTCAAAGTTTTGGCCACAAACTTCCATCAACTGAACAGAAATCATATTCCCATATTGCTGGCATGCTATTGCTTTTGGGCAAATTCCAGTGATTTTAGATAGTTCTTTATAAGCAATGACTCACACTACACTACAGAGTTATGCAGTGCTCATGGTATGGTTGACTAATGCATTTTTAACTCACACCCAGCCCCTGACCTCTGGAACTCTTTCAAGGTGATTGACCTCTCAGTGACTTCTCTCACAAATGTACTTCTTATACTTCTCACAGCCCCTGACCTCTGGAACTCTTTCAAGGTGATTGACCTCTCAGTGACTTCTCTCACAAATGTACTTCTTATATGAGCGCTTTTAACACTGTATTTTACAGATAACCAGAACTCCCTCTAGGAGCCTGCAATTCATGCTGAGTTTTAAACATTAGTCACACTCTTCTGGGCTTGTGTATTGAATGAGCCTGTCTGTAATCTGGATGCTGACTTCTGAGTATGACCCCTTACTGCCTCAGCCTGTGCCTGAATACTTGAGTAAGACTCTGCTTGCTCCAGCCTGATTGTCAGTGCTGCTGTTTTATCTCCTCCTGCTTAAATACTTTTGTATTACCCTGCTTTGCTTGCAAAAATGTTCTTCTATTTAACTGTAACAGTTTGTTCAAGCCTAGAAATACATCTTATTCCAGTTACACTGTTTTCCATTTATTGGACTGGGCACATATAATCTGATTGCTGATTCACCTGCTACATTATACTTTGGTCTGCTAGTATCCATTATCCAGTTAAAGAGCCTTCTATGGCTTGATGTATCTTCTGCTACAAGTATTGTCCACTTTATCTTTGTGTCTAACCAAAACTTAATACCAAGATTAAAAAATGCATATTTGAAATGTCACAGAATTTACTTTCCTTGGCAAAAAGAAAGTTCTCCAATTTGTTAGATCATTTTATAATTGCATTATTGCTTACATATAACAACATGTTTGACTGCTGCAAATAAGTGAAACACATAGTTATAGTCCGCTCAAGAGCAACAATGTACTACTGGGACCTAGTTGAATACATGTGGTAAGCCAATGACAAGAGGCATATGTGTAGCCACCAATCACTAGCTACCTGAACAGTGCATTGCTGCTCCTGAGACTACTTAGGTATGCTTTTCAACAAAGGGTATCAAAAGAACACAGTCAATTTTATAATCAAAGCAAAATTAAAAGTGTCTTAAAAAGGAATGTTCTGTCTGAACCATGATTGACTTTTGCGTCCCTTTAACTTCTGTAGAATTATTTTAGCTAGAAAAAAGGCATAAATTGTAATAGTTTACAGGTTTAATAAAATGAGGAGCTTCATAACAAGCAACATATTCTAGGTTTTATTTTTTTCCCAAAAAACAAGCAAACAAGATGTTTTATACTGTACTTGTACGCATCTTGGTGAATGTGGGGGATGCTGTTATCAGCCAATAAGCAATCTGTCCCTAGGGTTGGGTTTTGAAGAAACATGCACTTCCTGTTAGCTTTAACATACATTTAACCAGCTTTAAAAAAATGCTCTTTCAAATGGCTTTTTTTAGTTTAGTGTCCACTCCCAGTCAATGCAACAAACAATCATATAGTACTTTTATCAGTAGTTCAAAAATAGTATATCCTTAGTATTAACTAATCACTGACACATATGGGCCCCACCACATTAACCCTTTACAGAATTATCTGCCCACCAAAATAGTCCCTACTGCAATGTCTACCTAACATGTTAAAGAAACATTCCGGTCAAAATTTAATTGCACATAGACAAACTACATCTTTGAATAGAAACATATTTACAATATACATGTATTAGCAAAGATGCTTCTAGTAAAAGCTATCACTGTTTTAGTGTTAAAAATGTTCTCTGCACGTACATGTGAAACATAGCTAGATATTCTCAGTGCACCAGCATTTTAAATACTGCAGCTGTTCAGAGCACCAATGGGGCTTGTATTGTATCAGCAATTAACAAATTGAGTCATTACAAGATGATACAAGTATCTTAGGCTCTCTGAGCAAGTGCTGTGTTTAAAATGCTGGTACACAGTCCATACTTAAATACACATTTGAAACAGCTATAGCTTTTATTAGAAGCATTTTTGCTAATACATGTATATAACAAAAATGCTTCTATGCAAAACTGAAATGCATCAACGTGAATTCCAATTTTTCGCTGGAATGTCCCTTTAACCCTAAAACACATGAACCCTGCTACATAGTAACCCCAACAGTAACTTCCCTCAATGTATAAATCCTCATAATATTGGCCATATAACTTAAACAACCACCTCTAAGAGCCAGACTAGTACCCTTGTGAACCACTCTTATGCAACATCCTCCAGTAAACATCTGCAAGCTTTTAAGGGACCCCATGCACAAACCCAAAACACAACCTCTAAGTACCCAAAATAACTTCCAGATTTTTGGGAACCATTCTGAATGCAAGAACCCAAAAAAATTCCTAACAATCCACAAAATATTTCCAGTGCATTGCATATTTTATCTTTTACAGCCACAGCTACAAGAATCGTTCACCATTCTCTTTTTCACTCTGGACTTCTTTAATAAATCAATTTAAGTCATTGCCAAGTCAGGAAAGAGGTGTCAGAAATTAGCTTTCTTCTCTTCTAATTGGTTAACTACTTGCTATTAGCCTACCAGGAAATGGACATAAATTTGCTAAAGGGGAAGTGACACAGAGACTAAGCCACTAGAGCTATGGACTCCTGTTGCTCGTGATAAAAATGGGCATGTGGTCAACAGAAGAGATGTTTCTGGTTCTATAAACAGACTCTAAAGCTACATCCAGCAATACATGTCAATCAGTGCTGGGATGATTTCTTCTACTGCTTAAAGGGATAGTCTAGTCAGAATAAACTTTCATGACTCAGAGCATGTAATTTTAAGCAACTTTCTAATTTACTCCTATTATCAATTTTTCTTCATTCTCTTGGTATCTTTATTTGAAAAAGCAAGAATGTTAGCTTAGGAGCTGACCCATTTTGGTTCGGCACCTGGGTAGTGCTTGCTGATTGATGGCTACATTTAGACACCAATCAGAAAGTGCTACCCAGGTGCTGCACCACAAAAATAAAATGTATTTCTTTCTTGACATGGTGAGTCCACGGATCATCAATTACTGTTGGGAATATCACTCCTGGCCAGCAGGAGGAGGCAAAGAGCACCACAGCAAAGTTGTTAAATATCACTCCTCTACCAACAATCGCCCAGTCATTCGACCAAAGGGAAAGGAGAGAAAGGATGTAACACAAGGTGCAGATGTGCCTGAGGTTTATATAAAAAGAAACTGTTTGAATATAGGGCGGGCCGTGGACTCACCATGTCAAGAAATAAAGAAATTTATCAGGTAAGCATAAATTTAGTTTTCTTTCTAATGACACAGTGAGTCCACGGATCATCATCAATTACTGTTGGGAACCAATACCTAAGCCAGAGGACACAGATAAGGGAGGGACAAGACAGGAACCTAAACTGAAGGCACCACTGCTTGAAGAACCTTTCTCACAAAAGTAATGAATTTATAGAATTTGGAAAAAGTGTGCAAAGATGACCAAGTTGCAGCCTTGCAAATCTGTTCCACAGAAGCTTCATTTTTGAAGGCCCGGGAAAAAGAAACAGCCCTTGTGGAATGAGCTGTGATTTTCTCAGGAGGTTGCTGTCCAGCAGTCTCATATGTCAAGCGAATAACGATCTTCAGTCAAAGGGAAAGTGAAGTAGCCGTAGCTTTCGGACCCTTGCGTTTCCCAGAAAAGCAAACAATGCAGAAGACTGACGAAAGTCCTTAGTTGCCTGCAAATAAAATTTTAGCGCTCGCACAACATCCAGATTATGTAACAAGCGTTCTTTGTGAGAAGAAGGATTAGGACAAAAAGAAGATACAACGATTTCCTGATTAATATTCTTGACCGAAATAACCTTGGGCAGAAAACCAAACTTAGTACACAGAACCACCTTATCAGAGAGAAATATAAGATAAGGAGAATCACACTGTAAAGCAGAGAGTTCAGAAACTCTCCGAGCAGAGGAAATAGCAACAAGAAACAAAACTTTCCAAGATAATATCTTAATATCTAAAGAATGCATAGGCTCAAACGGAGCCTGTTGTAAAACTTTAAGAACATGGTTAAGACTCCCTGGAGGAGTAACAGGTTTAAACACAGGCAGAATTCTAACCAAGGCCTGACAAAACGATTGCACGTCTGGCACATCCGCCAAGCGCTTATGTAAAAAAATAGACAATGTCGAAATCTGACCCTTTGGAGTACTTGCCGACAAACCCTTCTCCAGACCATCCTGGAGAAAGGAAAAAATCCTAGGAATCCTTACTCTACTCCAAGTGCATCCTTTGGATTCACACAAATACAAGTATTTATGCCAGATCTTATAGTAAATCCTGTGAGTCACAGGCTTACAAGCCTGAATCATGGTCTCAATGACCGACTCTGAAAATCCACGCTTAAATAAAACTAAGCGTTCAATCTCCAAGCAGTCAGCTTCAGAGAAACGAGATTTGGATGAAGGAAGGGACCCTGAAGTATAAGGTCCTTCCTCAGAGGCAGTCTCCAAGGGGGAAAGGATGACATGTCCACTAGGTCTGCATGCCAAATCCTGCGAGGCCACGACGGGGCTATGAGAATTACAGACGCCCTCTCCTGCTTGATTTGAGCAATGGCTCTTGGAAGGAGAGCGAACGGAGGAAACAGGTATGCTAGACTGAAGTTCCAAGGAACTGCCAGAGCAACGATCAGAAATGCCTGTGGATCTCTTGACCTTGAGCCGTATCTTGGAAGTTTGGCATTCTGACAAGAAGCCATGAGATCCAACTCCGGCTGCCCCCACTTGAGGGTCAAGCTGGAAAACACATCCGATTGAAGTTCCCACTCCCCTGAATGAAAAGTCTGTCTGCTCAGAAAAGATCTCAGAAAGACAGCAGTTGTGGGTCTCCGCCCACTGAATAATTCAGGCCACCTCTGTCATGGCCAAGGAACTCTGAGTTCCCCCCTGGTGGTTGATGTAGGCCACTAAAGTTATGCTGTCCTACTGGAATCTGATAAACTGGCTAAGGCTAACTGAGGCCAAGCTAGAAGAGCACTGAAGATTGCTCTCAGCTTCAAGATGTTTATGGGCAGGACTGACTCCTCCCGGGTCTATAAGCCCTGAGCCTTCAATGAGCCCCGCACTACTCTGCAACCTAGAAGGCTGACATCCGTGGTCACAATCACCCAGAAGGGTCAGCAGATGCAAGTACCCTGGGAGAGATGATCCTGAGAAAGCCACCATGGAAGAGAGTCTTTTGACGCCTGATCTAGATCTACACACGGAGACAGGTCCGTATAGTCCCTGTTCCATTGTCTGAGCATGCATAACTGCAGAGGTCTGAGATGGAACCGAGCAAAAGGAATGATGTCCATGGAAGCCACCATCAGACCGATTACCTCCATACATTGAGCCACTGACCGCCATGGAGAAGACTGAATGGGCAAAACAAGAGTCAAAAGTCTTTCTTTTTCTGACCTCCGTCAGAAAAATCCTCATTAAAAGGGAGTCTATTATGGGCCCAAAAAATATGACCCTTGTAGCAGGAACCAAATAACTTTTTTCCCAATTCACCTTCCATTCGTGGGATCGAAGAAAAGACAACAAGATCTCTGTATGAGATTCTGCTTATTGAAAAGATGGTGCCTGAACCAGAATGTCGTCCAGATAAGGTGCCACTGCAATGCCCTGAGATCGAAGCACAGATAAAAGAGCCTCCAGAACCTTTGAAAAAATTCTGGGAGCTGTGGCAAGGCCGAATGGAAGGGCCATGAACGGGAAATGATTATCCAAAAAGGCGAATATCAGAAACTTGTGATGGTCCCTGTGAATGGGAACATGAAGGTATGCATCCTTTAGGTCTATGGTTGTCATGAACTGACCCTCTTGTACCAAGGGAAGAATGGAGCGTATAGTGTCCATCTTGAAGGATGGCACGCTGAGAAACTTGTTTAAACATTTTAGATCTAGGATTGGTAGAACAGTTCCCTCCTTTTTGGGAACTACGAACAGATTTGAGTAAAATCCCAGACTCCTTTACTGAAAGGGAACTGGAACTATTAACCCCAGGGCGGTAAGGTCCTTGACACAATGTAAGAACACCTCTCTTTTTATCTGGTCTACAAATAATCTGGAGAGGAAAAACCTGCCTCTGGGAGGAAAAGATTTGAAGTCTATTTTGTATCCCTGGGAGACAATGTCCACCGCCCAGGGATCCGGTACATCTCTTATCCAAGCCTGGGAAAAAAGAGAGAGTCTGTCCCTACAAGATCTGCTCTCGGATTGGGGGCCAACCCTTCATTCTGATTTGGAATCAGCTAAAGGCTTTTTGGATTGCTTTCCCTTATTCCATGACTGGTTTGGCTTTCAGGAAGGCTTGGCTTGATCTTGCTTGGAGGAAGGGGAGGAAGACTTGCCTTTAAAGTTACGAAAGGAACGAAAATTATTCTGACGTCCCTTCTGCTTATTCTTTTTTATCTTGAGGAAGAAAAGAACCCTTCCCTCCAGTAATATCTGAGATAATTTCCGCCAAACCAGGTCCAAACAAGGTCTTACCCTTGTAAGGAATAGCCATGAGCTTAGATTTAAATGAAACATCCGCAGACCAGGACTTCAACCCCAAGACACTGCGGGCTAGGACCGCAAAACCAGAAATTTTGGCTCCCAGTTTAATAACCTGTAAGGAATCATCTGTAATAAAGGGATTGGCTAACTTGAGAGCCTTAATCCTGTCCTGGATCTCATCAAAAAGGGTATCCATTTGAAGAGATTCCGACAACGCATCAAACCAGTAAGCCGCAGCGCTGGTAACAGTGGCGATACACACCGCAGGTTGCCATTGTAGACCCTGGTGGACATACATCTTTTTTAGTAAAGCCTCCAATTTTTTATCCATTGGATCTTTAAAAGAACAACTATCCTCTATGGGAATAGAAGTCCTCTTGGCTAAAGTGGAGATTGCTCCTTCTACCTTAGGAACTGTCTGCCACGACTCCTTAATAGAATCCGCTATAGGAAACATCTTCTTAAAAATAGGAGATGGAGAAAAGGGAATACCAGGTCTTTCCCATTCTCAAGCAATAATCTTCGCAGCACGGTCAGGAACCGGAAAAACCTCCACAGGGGAGGGAACATCAAAGTATTTGTTCAATTTACTAGACTTTTTATGATTGACTACGATAGTTGTGTCGGAGTCGTCCAAAGTAGCCAAAACCTCCTTAAGTAATAAGCAAAGGTGTTCTAGCTTAAATCTGAAGGATACCACTTCAGCATCAGAAGAAGGAATTACACTGTCTGAGTCTGAGATTTCCCCCACAGATGCTACCGACATGTCTTCTTCCTCAGGCTTATGGGAAGGGACACTCTGGATAGCCAGAACTTGATAAGAAACCTTAATGTTTCCTTAAATTTCCTTTTACGCCTTCCCTGCAACATGGGGAAAGCTGACAAGGCCTCAGATACCGCAAGGGATACCTGGGAAGCAATGTCTTGTAGAGAAAATCCTACAGGATTGCAAGAGGAAACATAGGGCACTGTATGTGGAGACTGAAAAAGTTGGGACGCTTGAGGAGAAAGCTGCGGCATATCTGCAACAGGAGACACCTGAACAGCATTTTCCTGGGATAATGGTGGCCCATGGTAAAATATTTTATCTCTATAACTTAAAGTTCTCTTAATGCATGAGGAACAAAAAGGAACTGGGGATTCCACCTGAGCATCAAAACATAATTGACAAGCAGCAACTTCGCCTGGGATAATGGTTTGAAAAGCCTCTTGATCCATCTTATGTAATAAGGATAAAGTGTAAAAATTCTTTATTTGAAAATAAAAAATAAATGTGTACTCTATCTTTAAATAGAAATGTGTGTAAGCGCAACAAACCAAATAGACCTCAGGCTACCTATATACCTCAGTAGCTTTACTGAGGTGTCTACCTATCCTGCAGCTCACAGAGTGACTTCCCTCACAGAAGAAACAATCCCCTTTTCAAATACAGAGCAGTTACAGAGCCCTAACTGACGAAAAAAACGTCTTACAACAGTAATCTCTATGAACAAAAGTTAAAGTATAAAAACTACTATAACACACTGAGCCACCATAAATCAACTCAGTCTCAATGCCCAAACTGTCTAAAAGAAACCCCAAACATGAAGCTTTAATAAAGTCCCCTATTAAATAAGACAGCTTTTAGCTGTAACAAGTGGCAGCAATCTCCTTGCAAAAGAAAATTAAAATGGCACTTACCTGAAAGTGCTGTCCGGCAGCAGGACAGCTCACCTGGTTTGAGAGGGTGCAGCACCTCACATGGACCTGTGAAGAGAGAAAAACTGAGTAAACCTACTCAGGTTTTCTAGTTAGGACAGCAGATTCTTGAGAAAACACAATGAGGATTGTACCTCACAAGTTCTCAAGTGCTCAAAAGCCACCACTGCCCTACTGAAGAGACTGATGTGGACTAGGCTAGACCCAGAAAGTAACAGAGTAAGTTACTCTGCTAAAAAAAAAAAAAATCTTGATTGAAGAAAACTTCTCATCAGACACCTAAACTTCACCTCCTCCTTGCACTACAGGCAAAAGAGAATGACTAGGGGATTGTGGGTAGGGGTGATATTTAACAGCTTTGCTGTGGTGCTCTTTGCCTCCTCCTGCTGGTCAGGAGTGATATTGCCAATAGTAATTGATGATGATCTGTTGACTCACCGTGTCATTAGAAAGAAATGGGCTGGCTCCTATGCTTACATTCTTGCGTTTTCAAATAAAGATACCAAGAGAACAAAGAGAAATTGATAATAGGAGTAAATTAGAAAGTTGCTTAAATGTGCATGCTCTATCTGAATCATGAAAGTTTAATTTTGACTAGACTATCACTTTAATATAGACAAACACTGATATACTGGATAGACCTAATAAACTGTAAGGGATACTGTGCCTTTAATTCATTCTACCTGTTAATTGGGTAAATCCCCTTTAAATAGCAAGAACAACTAAGCATCATTGCTTAGTTATTCTAATTCGTTTCTACGAACACCTGAGTGCCAAGCCTCTTTTCCAAGTTCAGTAAGCTGAATCTCTCATCTCTGCACGACTAAGCTGTGTCATTACCAGCTCCACTACAGGACAGGATTCCTCACTTACCTTCCTTCAACTTACTGGAGATTGAGTATTTCGACCTGGCAAGCTGTACTTTACTCCTAATCCTTAAACAGCAAGTATTTACATTTTACTTTGTTTATTGCCTTCCATGCAGTATTGAACTACATTTCCCAGAAGGACTCTGGACTAAAACCGGAACTTCCTGTTAAACACAAACCAGTGTCTCACAGCACAGCTCAATACCAGAGTGCTGACAGGTAAAAGGGATAACTCTCTACTGGGGAATAAGGTATCAAATTGAGACATTAACAACTATCTTTGCCTAATACATTTCTGGGAAACTGAAAGCATTTCAACATCTCTGCTTTATCGATGTATTGTGGAACTGTTTAATAAGACTACTAAGCCTTTATACTTTATAATATTCTGTGATAATCAAACAATATATCTGCTTATAATTGTTCTCCTCAGTTGTTTTTCACAAAAGGATATCTAAGTTAAATTACCTTTCATTCCGGATATTTGATACTCTGAATTCCACATCTATTTGCCATTTCTTTTTCTTTTATAAATTCTATCAGAACCACATTAGTTTTGGTTCTTATGACACAATCATTCTATATTAACTCACTGCTGTATCAGATTGCCTTAAAGAAATTGGGTACTCACTACTAGCAGTGATACAAACATATTATAATATCTGTATTTTGTGTTCCTTTATTGGATATTCCTTACATAATAACTAAGCCTAAAAGATGGAACTGGAACCAACAGATATCCCACAAATCGTTTATAACCTATCACAGAAAGTTGATCAACTTGCACAAGCAGTCCATGATGTGCAAATTGAGAATCAATCTTTAAGAGCTATTTTAAGGGATTCTATAAGTCTTAGATCAACACAACAGGAGAATACCCCAGAACCCCAGGTTATGTTACCAGAACCCTTTTCTGGAAACCGTAAACTCTATAGACAGTTTAAAAATTCCTGTCAACTCTTGTTTCAATTAAAACCCAGAACATACCCAACTGAGAGGGTTAAGGTTCTGAGTATTATTTCATTCATGAAAGGTGAACCCCGCTCTTGGGCGGATAATCTATGTGAGACAGAAGATCCACTATTGGGTTCACTAGAAGAATTTTTTGAAGCTCTTGATAACCTATATCAAGATAAAGATGTACAATTAACTGCAGAATCCTCCATGAGGAATCTTAAACAGGGTAAGAGGCCAGTCGAGGACTATGTCGCTGACTTTAAGCTATATGCATCTGACTCCCAATGGAGCCAAGTTGCACTTCGCAACCAGTTCAGACTTGGTCTTGCTGATAGTCTCAAGGATGAGCTTGCCAGAGTCGAATTACCTAAATCTCTAGAAGCATTAATGAGAACAGCCACACTGTTAGATCGCAGACTACGTGAAAGACGTGCTGAACGATTTAACTCTGATATTCGTCCGAAAGTTTATTCAGGACAAAGCTCACGTGACCTACCTACAACCTCAAAAGTGGCTGAACAACCTATGGAGATAGGTATAGCACGAGGACCGCTCACACCTGAAGAAAGACTTCGACGTAGGATTAAA
The DNA here is from genome assembly GCF_027579735.1 of Bombina bombina. Classification (NCBI taxonomy): domain Eukaryota; kingdom Metazoa; phylum Chordata; class Amphibia; order Anura; family Bombinatoridae; genus Bombina; species Bombina bombina. The sequence goes on along the minus strand of NC_069499.1, from coordinate 607,148,986 downwards.
TCCTTATGTATGTACTGTGCCAACCCACAATATACCGTCCATGATTGTCCTATCCTCCAAAAGAATAAACGCAGTAAGTCTGGTTATACTTGTACTACAATATTGACTGTACATAACCCAGCTTATTTCACTCTATCCCTCTCTCTACAGTGGGATCAAAGACATCTAACGATTGATGGGATTATAGATTCAGGAGCCTACGGCAACTTTATTGATTTGCAAATTGTTAAATCTAATAAAAACAGAATTTATGCTTACCTGATAAATTACTTTCTCCAACGGTGTGTCCGGTCCACGGCGTCATCCTTACTTGTGGGATATTCTCTTCCCCAACAGGAAATGGCAAAGAGTCCCAGCAAAGCTGGTCACATGATCCCTCCTAGGCTCCGCCCACCCCAGTCATTCGACCGACGGACAGGAGGAAATATATATAGGAGAAACCATATGATACCGTGGTGACTGTAGTTCGAGAAAATAATTCATCAGACCTGATTAAAAAACCAGGGCGGGCCGTGGACCGGACACACCGTTGGAGAAAGTAATTTATCAGGTAAGCATAAAACATAATTTATGCTTACCTGATAAATTTATTTCTCTTGTAGTGTATCCAGTCCACGGATCATCCATTACTTATGGGATATTAACTCCTCCCCAACAGGAAGTGCAAGAGGATTCACCCAGCAGAGCTGCTATATAGCTCCTCCCCTAACTGCCATTACCAGTCATTCGACCGAAAACATGCAGAGAAAGGAAAACCATAGGGTGCAGTGATGACTGTAGTTTAATGGAAAAATTACCTGCCTTAAAGTGACAGGGCGGGCCGTGGACTGGATACACTACAAGAGAAATAAATTTATCAGGTAAGCATAAATTATGTTTTCTCTTGTTAAGTGTATCCAGTCCACGGATCATCCATTACTTATGGGATACCAATACCAAAGCTAAAGTACACGGATGACGGGAGGGACAGGCAGGCTCTTTATACGGAAGGAACCACTGCCTGAAGAACCTTTCTCCCAAAAACAGCCTCCGAAGAAGCAAAAGTGTCAAATTTGTAAAATTTGGAAAAAGTATGAAGAGAAGACCAAGTTGCAGCCTTGCAAATCTGTTCAACAGAAGCCTCATTCTTAAAGGCCCAAGTGGAAGCCACAGCTCTAGTAGAATGTGCTGTAATTCTTTCAGGAGGCTGCTGTCCAGCAGTCTCATAGGCTAACCGTATTATGCTACGAAGCCAAAAGGAGAGAGAGGTAGCCGAAGCTTTTTGACCTCTCCTCTGACCAGAATAAACGACAAACAGGGAAGACGTTTGTCGAAAATCCTTAGTTGCCTGTAGATAAAATTTCAGGGCACGGACTACATCTAGATTGTGTAGCAGACGTTCCTTTTTCGAAGAAGGATTAGGACACAAAGATGGAACCACAATCTCTTGATTGATATTCCTGTTAGTGACCACCTTAGGTAGGAACCCAGGTTTAGTACGCAGAACTACCTTGTCTGAATGAAAAATCAGATAAGGAGAATCACAATGTAAGGCAGATAACTCAGAGACTCTTTGAGCCGAGGAAATCGCCATTAAAAACAGAACTTTCCAAGATAACAACTTGATATCAATGGAATGAAGGGGTTCAAACGGAACCCCCTGTAAAACATTAAGAACTAAGTTCAAACTCCATGGTGGAGCAACAGTTTTAAACACAGGCTTGATCCTAGCTAAAGCCTGACAAAAAGCTTGAACGTCCGGAACTTCTGACAGACGTTTCTGTAAAAGAATGGACAGAGCTGAAATCTGTCCCTTTAAGGAACTAGCGGATAAACCCTTTTCTAAACCTTCTTGTAGAAAAGACAATATCCTCGGAATCCTAACCTTACTCCATGAGTAACTCTTGGATTCGCACCAATATAAGTATTTGCGCCATATCTTATGGTAAATCTTTCTGGTAACAGGCTTCCTAGCCTGTATTAAGGTATCAATAACTGACTCAGAAAAACCACGTTTTGATAAAATCAAGCGTTCAATTTCCAAGCAGTCAGCTTCAGAGAAATTAGATTTTGATGTTTGAAGGGACCCTGGATCAGAAGGTCCTGTTTCAGAGGTAGCGACCAAGGTGGACAGGATGACATGTCCACTAGATCTGCATACCAAGTCCTGCGTGGCCATGCAGGCGCTATTAGAATCACTGATGCTCTCTCCTGTTTGATTCTGGCAATCAATCGAGGAAGCATCGGGAAGGGTGGAAACACATAAGCCATCCCGAAGGTCCAAGGTGCTGTCAAAGCATCTATCAGAACCGCTCCCGGATCCCATGATCTGGACCCGTAACGAGGAAGCTTGGCGTTCTGTCGAGACGCCATGAGATCTATCTCTGGTTTGCCCCAACGTCGAAGTATTTGGGCAAAGACCTCCGGATGAAGTTCCCACTCCCCCGGATGAAAAGTCTGACGACTTAAGAAATCCGCCTCCCAGTTCTCCACTCCCGGGATGTGGATTGCTGACAGGTGGCAAGAGTGAGACTCTGCCCAGCGAATTATCTTTGATACTTCCATCATTGCTAGGGAGCTTCTTGTCCCTCCCTGATGGTTGATGTAAGCTACAGTCGTGATGTTGTCCGACTGAAACCTGATGAACCCCCGAGTTGTTAACTGGGGCCAAGCCAGAAGGGCATTGAGAACTGCTCTCAATTCCAGAATGTTTATTGGTAGGAGACTCTCCTCCTGATTCCATTGTCCCTGAGCCTTCAGAGAATTCCAGACAGCGCCCCAACCTAGTAGGCTGGCGTCTGTTGTTACAATTGTCCAGTCCGGCCTGCTGAATGGCATCCCCCTGGACAGATGTGGCCGAGAAAGCCACCATAGAAGAGAATTTCTGGTCTCTTGATCCAGATTCAGAGTAGGGGACAAGTCTGAGTAATCCCCATTCCACTGACTTAGCATGCACAATTGCAGCGGTCTGAGATGTAGGCGTGCAAAGGGTACTATGTCCATTGCTGCTACCATTAAGCCGATCACCTCCATGCATTGAGCTACTGACGGGTGTTGAATGGAATGAAGGACACGGCATGCATTTTGAAGCTTGTTAACCTGTCTTCTGTCAGGTAAATCTTCATTTCTACAGAATCTATAAGAGTCCCCAAGAAGGGAACTCTTGTGAGTGGAAAGAGAGAACTCTTCTTTTCGTTCACCTTCCATCCATGCGACCTTAGAAATGCCAGTACTAACTCTGTATGAGACTTGGCAGTTTGAAAGCTTGAAGCTTGTATCAGAATGTCGTCTAGGTACGGAGCTACCGCAATTCCTCGTGGTCTTAGTACCGCCAGAAGAGCACCCAGAACCTTTGTGAAGATTCTCGGAGCCGTAGCCAATCCGAATGGAAGAGCTACAAACTGGTAATGCCTGTCTAGACAGGCAAACCTTAGATACCGGTAATGATCTTTGTGAATCGGTATGTGAAGGTAAGCATCCTTTAAATCCACTGTGGTCATGTACTGACCCTTTTGGATCATGGGTAAAATAGTCCGAATAGTTTCCATTTTGAACGATGGAACTCTTAGGAATTTGTTTAGGATCTTTAAATCCAAGATTGGCCTGAAAGTTCCCTCTTTTTTGGGAACCACAAACAGATTTGAGTAAAAACATAATTTATGCTTACCTGATAAATTTATTTCTCTTGTAGTGTATCCAGTCCACGGATCATCCATTACTTATGGGATATTAACTCCTCCCCAACAGGAAGTGCAAGAGGATTCACCCAGCAGAGCTGCTATATAGCTCCTCCCCTAACTGCCATTACCAGTCATTCGACCGAAAACATGCAGAGAAAGGAAAACCATAGGGTGCAGTGGTGACTGTAGTTTAATGGAAAAATTACCTGCCTTAAAGTGACAGGGCGGGCCGTGGACTGGATACACTACAAGAGAAATAAATTTATCAGGTAAGCATAAATTATGTTTTCTCTTGTTAAGTGTATCCAGTCCACGGATCATCCATTACTTATGGGATACCAATACCAAAGCTAAAGTACACGGATGACGGGAGGGACAGGCAGGCTCTTTATACGGAAGGAACCACTGCCTGAAGAACCTTTCTCCCAAAAACAGCCTCCGAAGAAGCAAAAGTGTCAAATTTGTAAAATTTGGAAAAAGTATGAAGAGAAGACCAAGTTGCAGCCTTGCAAATCTGTTCAACAGAAGCCTCATTCTTAAAGGCCCAAGTGGAAGCCACAGCTCTAGTAGAATGTGCTGTAATTCTTTCAGGAGGCTGCTGTCCAGCAGTCTCATAGGCTAACCGTATTATGCTACGAAGCCAAAAGGAGAGAGAGGTAGCCGAAGCTTTTTGACCTCTCCTCTGACCAGAATAAACGACAAACAGGGAAGACGTTTGTCGAAAATCCTTAGTTGCCTGTAGATAAAATTTCAGGGCACGGACTACATCTAGATTGTGTAGCAGACGTTCCTTTTTCGAAGAAGGATTAGGACACAAAGATGGAACCACAATCTCTTGATTGATATTCCTGTTAGTGACCACCTTAGGTAGGAACCCAGGTTTAGTACGCAGAACTACCTTGTCTGAATGAAAAATCAGATAAGGAGAATCACAATGTAAGGCAGATAACTCAGAGACTCTTCGAGCCGAGGAAATCGCCATTAAAAACAGAACTTTCCAAGATAACAACTTGATATCAATGGAATGAAGGGGTTCAAACGGAACCCCCTGTAAAACATTAAGAACTAAGTTCAAACTCCATGGTGGAGCAACAGTTTTAAACACAGGCTTGATCCTAGCTAAAGCCTGACAAAAAGCTTGAACGTCCGGAACTTCTGACAGACGTTTGTGTAAAAGAATGGACAGAGCTGAAATCTGTCCCTTTAAGGAACTAGCGGATAAACCCTTTTCTAAACCTTCTTGTAGAAAAGACAATATCCTCGGAATCCTAACCTTACTCCATGAGTAACTCTTGGATTCGCACCAATATAAGTATTTGCGCTATATCTTATGGTAAATCTTTCTGGTAACAGGCTTCCTAGCCTGTATTAAGGTATCAATAACTGACTCAGAAAAACCACGTTTTGATAAAATCAAGCGTTCAATTTCCAAGCAGTCAGCTTCAGAGAAATTAGATTTTGATGTTTGAAGGGACCCTGGATCAGAAGGTCCTGTTTCAGAGGTAGCGACCAAGGTGGACAGGATGACATGTCCACTAGATCTGCATACCAAGTCCTGCGTGGCCATGCAGGCGCTATTAGAATCACTGATGCTCTCTCCTGTTTGATTCTGGCAATCAATCGAGGAAGCATCGGGAAGGGTGGAAACACATAAGCCATCCCGAAGGTCCAAGGTGCTGTCAAAGCATCTATCAGAACCGCTCCCGGATCCCTGGATCTGGACCCGTAACGAGGAAGCTTGGCGTTCTGTCGAGACGCCATGAGATCTATCTCTGGTTTGCCCCAACGTAGAAGTATTTGGGCAAAGACCTCCGGATGAAGTTCCCACTCCCCCGGATGAAAAGTCTGACGACTTAAGAAATCCGCCTCCCAGTTCTCCACTCCCGGGATGTGGATTGCTGACAGGTGGCAAGAGTGAGACTCTGCCCAGCGAATTATCTTTGATACTTCCATCATTGCTAGGGAGCTTCTTGTCCCTCCCTGATGGTTGATGTAAGCTACAGTCGTGATGTTGTCCGACTGAAACCTGATGAACCCCCGAGTTGTTAACCGGGGCCAAGCCAGAAGGGCATTGAGAACTGCTCTCAATTCCAGAATGTTTATTGGTAGGAGACTCTCCTCCTGATTCCATTGTCCCTGAGCCTTCAGAGAATTCCAGACAGCGCCCCAACCTAGTAGGCTGGCGTCTGTTGTTACAATTGTCCAGTCCGGCCTGCTGAATGGCATCCCCCTGGACAGATGTGGCCGAGAAAGCCACCATAGAAGAGAATTTCTGGTCTCTTGATCCAGATTCAGAGTAGGGGACAAGTCTGAGTAATCCCCATTCCACTGACTTAGCATGCACAATTGCAGCGGTCTGAGATGTAGGCGTGCAAAGGGTACTATGTCCATTGCTGCTACCATTAAGCCGATCACCTCCATGCATTGAGCTACTGACGGGTGTTGAATGGAATGAAGGACACGGCATGCATTTTGAAGCTTTGTTAACCTGTCTTCTGTCAGGTAAATCTTCATTTCTACAGAATCTATAAGAGTCCCCAAGAAGGGAACTCTTGTGAGTGGAAAGAGAGAACTCTTCTTTTCGTTCACCTTCCATCCATGCGACCTTAGAAATGCCAGTACTAACTCTGTATGAGACTTGGAAGTTTGAAAGCTTGAAGCTTGTATCAGAATGTCGTCTAGGTACGGAGCTACCGCAATTCCTCGCGGTCTTAGTACCACCAGAAGAGCACCCAGAACCTTTGTGAAGATTCTCGGAGCCGTAGCCAATCCGAATGGAAGAGCTACAAACTGGTAATGCCTGTCTAGAAAGGCAAACCTTAGATACCGGTAATGATCTTTGTGAATCGGTATGTGAAGGTAAGCATCCTTTAAATCCACTGTGGTCATGTACTGACCCTTTTGGATCATGGGTAAAATTGTCCGAATAGTTTCCATTTTGAACGATGGAACTCTTAGGAATTTGTTTAGGATCTTTAAATCCAAGATTGGCCTGAAAGTTCCCTCTTTTTTGGGAACCACAAACAGATTTGAGTAAAACCCTTGTCCTTGTTCCGACCGCGGAACCGGATGGATCACTCCCATTAATAAAAGATCTTGTACGCAGCGTAGAAACGCCTCTTTCTTTATTTGGTTTGTTGACAACCTTGACAGATGAAATCTCCCTCTTGGGGGAGAGAATTTGAAGTCTAGAAGGTATCCCTGAGATATGATCTCTAACGCCCAGGGATCCTGGACATCTCTTGCCCAAGCCTGGGCGAAGAGAGAAAGTCTGCCCCCCACTAGATCCGTTCCCGGATCGGGGGCCCTCGATTCATGCTGTCTTAGGGGCAGCAGCAGGTTTCCTGGCCTGCTTGCCCTTGTTCCAGAACTGGTTAGGTCTCCAGCCTTGTCTGTAGCGAGCAACAGCTCCTTCCTGTTTTGGTGCAGAGGAAGTTGATGCTGCTCCTGCTTTGAAATTACGAAAGGAACGAAAATTAGACTGTCTAGCCTTAGGTTTGGCTCTGTCTTGAGGCAGGGCATGGCCTTTACCTCCTGTAATGTCAGCGATAATTTCTTTCAACCCGGGCCCGAATAAGGTCTGCCCTTTGAAAGGTATATTAAGCAATTTAGATTTAGAAGTAACGTCAGCTGACCAGGATTTTAGCCACAGTGCTCTGCGTGCCTGAATGGCGAATCCGGAATTCTTAGCCGTAAGTTTAGTTAAATGTACTACGGCATCTGAAATAAATGAGTTAGCTAACTTAAGGGCTTTAAGCTTGTGTGTAATCTCATCTAATGGAGCTGATTCAAGTGTCTCTTCCAGAGACTCAAACCAAAATGCTGCTGCAGCCGTGACAGGCGCAATGCATGCAAGAGGTTGCAATATAAAACCTTGTTGAACAAACATTTTCTTAAGGTAACCCTCTAACTTTTTATCCATTGGATCTGAAAAGGCACAGCTATCCTCCACCGGGATAGTGGTACGCTTAGCTAAAGTAGAAACTGCTCCCTCCACCTTAGGGACCGTTTGCCATAAGTCCCGTGTGGTGGCGTCTATTGGAAACATCTTTCTAAATATCGGAGGGGGTGAGAACGGCACACCGGGTCTATCCCACTCCTTAGTAACAATTTCAGTAAGTCTCTTAGGTATAGGAAAAACGTCAGTACTCGCCGGTACCGCAAAATATTTATCCAACCTACACATTTTCTCTGGTATTGCAACTGTGTTACAATCATTCAGAGCCGCTAACACCTCCCCTAGTAATACACAGAGGTTTTCCAGCTTAAATTTAAAATTTGAAATATCTGAATCCAGTTTGTTTGGATCAGAACCGTCACCCGCAGAATGAAGCTCTCCGTCCTCATGTTCTGCAAATTGTGACGCAGTGTCTGACATGGCCCTAATATTATCAGCGCACTCTGTTCTCACCCCAGAGTGATCACGCTTACCTCTTAGTTCTGGTAATTTAGCCAAAACTTCAGTCATAACAGTAGCCATATCCTGTAATGTGATTTGTAATGGCCGCCCAGATGTACTCGGCGCTACAATATCACGCACCTCCCGAGCGGGAGATGCAGGTACTGACACGTGAGGCGAGTTAGTCGGCATAACTCTCCCCTCGTTGTTTGGTGAAATATGTTCAATTTGTACAGATTGACTTTTATTTAAAGTAGCATCAATACAATTAGTACATAAATTTCTATTGGGCTCCACTTTGGCTTTAGCACATATAGCACAGATATCTTCCTCTGAATCAGACATGTTTAACACACTAGCAAATAAACTAGCAACTTGGAAATACTTTTCAAGTAATTTACTATAATATGAAAACGTACTGTGCCTATAAGAAGCACAGAAAAAGTTATGACAGTTGAAAATTAATAAACTGAAAAGTTATAGCATCAAATCTTTGTAAAAAAACACAATTTTAGCAAAGGATTGCTCCCATTAGCAAAGGATTGCTCCCATTAGCAAAGGATAACTAACCCTGATAGCAGAAAAAAAAAAAAAAATACAGAAATAAACGTTTTTTTATCACAGTCAACTACAATCTCACAGCTCTGCTGTGAGTGATTACCTCCCTCAAAACAAGTTTTGAAGACCCCTGAGTTCTGTAGAGATGAACCGGATCATGCAGGGAAGACAATAAACTTCTGACTGAATTTTTAGATGCATAGCAAAAGCGCCAAAAAAGGCCCCTCCCCCTCACACATAACAGTGAGAGAGATCAGTAAACTGTCATAAATTAAATAAAACGACTGCCAAGTGGAAAAAAATAGTGCCCAAAACATTTTTTCACCCAGTTAAACGATTTTACATGCCAGCAAAAAATGTTTAACATTAATAAATTGAGTGTTATTAAAAAGCCTGTTGCTAGTCCCTGCAAATTAGGCTAAAGTTTTATGCATACAGTATAATTCCAGTGAAGTGCCATTCCCCAGAATACTGAAGTGTAAAATATACATACATGACAGCCTGATACCAGTTGCTGCTACTGCATTTAAGGCTGAGTTTACATTATATCGGTATGGCAGAATTTTCTCATCAATTCCATTGTCAGAAAATAATAAGCTGCTACATACCTCTTTGCAGATTAATCTGCCCGCTGTCCCCTGATCTGAAGTTTACCTCTCCTCAGATGGCCGAGAAACAGCAATATGATCTTAACTACTGCGGCTAAAATCATAGAAAGACTCAGGTAGATTCTTCTTCAAATTCTACCAGAGAAGGAATAACACACTCCGGTGCTATTATAAAATAACAAACTTTTGATTGAAGGAATGAAACTAAGTATAATCACCACAGTCCTCTCACACATCCTATCTATTCGTTGGGTGCAAGAGAATGACTGGTAATGGCAGTTAGGGGAGGAGCTATATAGCAGCTCTGCTGGGTGAATCCTCTTGCACTTACTGTTGGGGAGGAGTTAATATCCCATAAGTAATGGATGATCCGTGGACTGGATACAGTTAACAAGAGAAATTCTGTTTTCTCCAACATTGGTGTGTCCGGTCCACGGCGTCATCCTTACTTGTGGGAACCAATACCAAAGCTTTAGGACACGGATGAAGGGAGGGAGCAAATCAGGTCACCTAAATGGAAGGCACCACGGCTTGCAAAACCTTTCTCCCAAAAATAGCCTCTTAAGAAGCAAAAGTATCAAATTTGTAAAATTTGGCAAAAGTGTGCAGTGAAGACCAAGTCGTTGCCTTACATATCTGGTCAACAGAAGCCTCGTTCTTGAAGGCCCATGTGGAAGCCACAGCCCTAGTGGAGTGAGCTGTGATTCTTTCAGGAGGCTGCCGTCCGGTAATGCTTTTAAGCCAAAAGGAAAGAGAGGTAGAAGTCGCTTTTTGACCTCTCCTTTTACCAGAATAAACAACAAACAAGGAAGATGTTTGTCTGAAATCTTTAGTAGCCTCTAAATAGAATTTTAGAGCACGGACTACGTCCAAATTGTGTAACAAACGTTCCTTCTTTGAAACTGGATTCGGACACAAAGAAGGTACAACTATCTCCTGGTTAATATTTTTGTTGGAAACAACTTTCGGAAGAAAACCAGGCTTAGTACGCAAAACCACCTTATCTGCATGGAACACCAGATAGGGCGGAGAACACTGCAGAGCAGATAACTCTGAAACTCTTCTAGCAGAAGAAATTGCAACCAAAAACAAAACTTTCCAAGATAATAACTTAATATCTACGGAATGTAAGGGTTCAAACGGAACCCCTTGAAGAACTGAAAGAACTAGATTTAGACTCCAGGGAGGAGTCAAAGGTCTGTAAACAGGCTTGATCCTAACCAGAGCCTGAACAAATGCTTGAACATCTGGCACAGCTGCCAGTCTTTTGTGAAGTAAAACAGATAAAGCAGAGATCTGTCCCTTCAGAGAACTTGCAGATAATCCTTTCTCCAAACCTTCTTGTAGAAAGGATAGAATCTTAGGAATTTTTATCTTGA
>NC_069499.1:605733946-605766446 GCF_027579735.1 Bombina bombina | reverse complement strand
CGCTAAAGCTTCTGCTCTGTATCATGCATGCGCTAAAGCTTCTGCTCTGCATCATGCATGCGCTAAAGCTTCTGCTCTGCATCATGCATGCGCTAAAGCTTCTGCTCTGCATCATGCATGCGCTAAAGCTTCTGCTCTGCATCATGCATGCGCTAAAGCTTCTGCTCTGCATCATGCATGCGCTAAAGCTTCTGCTCTGCATCATGCATGCGCTAAAGCTTCTGCTCTGCATCATGCATGCGCTAAAGCTTCTGCTCTGCATCATGCATGCGCTAAAGCTTCTGCTCTGCATCATGCATGCGCTAAAGCTTCTGCTCTGTATCATGCATGCGCTAAAGCTTCTGCTCTGTATCATGCATGCGCTAAAGCTTCTGCTCTGTATCATGCATGCGCTAAAGCTTCTGCTCTGTATCATGCATGCGCTAAAGCTTCTGCTCTGCATCATGCATGCGCTAAAGCTTCTGCTCTGCATCATGCATGCGCTAAAGCTTCTGCTCTGTATCATGCATGCGCTAAAGCTTCTGCTCTGTATCATGCATGCGCTAAAGCTTCTGCTCTGTATCATGCATGCGCTAAAGCTTCTGCTCTGTATCATGCATGCGCTAAAGCTTGTGCTCTGTATCATGCATGCGCTAAAGCTTGTGCTCGGTATCATGCATGCGCTAAAGCTTGTGCTCTGTATCATGCATGCGCTAAAGCTTGTGCTCGGTATCATGCATGCGCTAAAGCTTGTGCTCTGTATCATGCATGCGCTAAAGCTTGTGCTCTGTATCATGCATGCGCTAAAGCTTGTGCTCTGTATCATGCATGCGCTAAAGCTTGTGCTCTGTATCATGCATGCGCTAAAGCTTGTGCTCTGTATCATGCATGCGCTAAAGCTTCTGCTCTGTATCATGCATGCGCTAAAGCTTGTGCTCTGTATCATGCATGCGCTAAAGCTTGTGCTCTGTATCATGCATGCGCTAAAGCTTGTGCTCTGTATCATGCATGCGCTAAAGCTTGTGCTCTGTATCATGCATGCGCTAAAGCTTGTGCTCTGTATCATGCATGCGCTAAAGCTTGTGCTCTGTATCATGCATGCGCTAAAGCTTGTGCTCTGTATCATGCATGCGCTAAAGCTTGTGCTCTGTATCATGCATGCGCTAAAGCTTGTGCTCTGTATCATGCATGCGCTAAAGCTTCTGCTCTGTATCATGCATGCGCTAACCTGAAGTGCACACTACAGCTGTCACAAAATGGCAATGTGACGGATTTGTGAATTTGCACAGCTTCTGTCACAGAATGCAATAATACCTAAGCTCCAAAATGGCAACACCTTGTGTGGAGATTTAGAGCATCACTATCTGGCACCAGTAAGGGGTTAAAATAAGGTTGCTGCTTGCACAGCACTATGAGTAGTAACCCTGCTATTTTACCCAGCTATTCATTGTCCCTTTAAGGAAAGTTCTCTTCTGATGTATCATGACAAAGACCATAATCAAGCATCTTAAAGGGCCATTATAGTAATAAAATGTCATTCTGCGTGCATGTGTGTACAAATCTATGGCAGCAGTGTTTGCAACTATGTATAACATTTCTATAAACAATGTTGCAAACACTGCTGCCAGCTCACCTAGGACTCATTAAATGGATATTAAACAGCATGATATTGTAATATAAAATGTTTAATTATGTGTAGTTAAAAAAACACTGCAATATACTTTCGTAGTTTATTTTGATCCCTGTTCCTGTAATTTAACTCTGAAAATTGTTGGTTTTGTAAATTTTCACTAAGTTTCTATAAATTAATGGGTGTTCAAACATGCAGCGCCCATTACTTTATAGAAACTTAACATTTGCGCTTAGATTTTCAATATTTAAACAACTAATATAATTTTAAAAGTACATCTACATACCGTATTATTCTAAGTCTAATCTTTTCTTTGAATACATCATTATGTCTAGCTTGCATTTACTGTTTAAAGCGACAGTATACACCAAATATAACTGCATGCAATAGACACTACTTTAAAGAATAATATGCACAGATACTGATTTAAAAATTTGTATAAATCAGTATAAAACCATTTTAAAAACTTACTTAGAAACTCCCAGTTTAGCTCTGTTACAAAGGTAGCTAGAACACTCCCCTCCCCCTTCCTCTGTGTAAAGAGTATTTTCATATACAAACAGGAGCAAGCTGGAGTAGGTATACCTCAGTATTCTCCTAAAACTTTGGGGCTTGGTTAGGAATCTGAAAATCAGAGCAATGTTATTTAAAAATAAGCAAAGCTATAAATTAAAAACAAAACAAAAATACCTGTATGGGCTATATAAATGGATCATCTACAAAACATTTCTGAAAGAAAAATAGAGTGTATAATGTCCCTTTAACCCCTTAAGCCAAAAAGATGTGTGTATGTATGTGTGTGTATGTATGTATATATATATATATATCATGCTGTACTTTGCCCATCGTACCGTATAACTTATATATATGTTGCAAATGCAGGAAGCTACAGCAGCCTCAGCTGTAAAGTGACAGCCGAGAGCTGCTTTTCTTGAGCTGTAGGCATCTGTCTTCATATGGTAACGGAGCACGATTGGTGCTCCGGTTCCATATGAAGGCAGATGTCTGATTGTTACAGACAGTGAAACTGTGTAATGATCATCTGCTGTTGCCAGTGGGCGGCAGAGAGGGGAGGGAGTGGGAGGGACCCTACCAACAAAAAATACATTTTTGAAGGGAGAGGGAGGGATTAAATAGGGTGTTGAGGGCGCCCTACATAATGATTGCAGGGAGGTGGGGGAACACTACACTAAAAAAAAAATTATATATATATATATATATATATATATATATATATATATATATATATATAATAACATACAGATTAGGTACTGGCAGACAGGTGCCAGTTCCAAATATGGCTGCTACTAGTGGGAGGGTTGGAGAGCTGTTTTGGAGGGATCAGGGAGGTGCAAGGATTGAGGGGGGATCAATAATCTGCAGGGGAAAAAATATATATAACAAATAATAAAATAAAAAAATAAGCCTTTAACTGCATACTGGCTAGACTGTATGTCAGTACCGAAGATGGTAGGGATGAGTGTTGGTGAGGGAGTAAGAGAGCGGTTTGGGAGGGAATCATGAAGGTAGGAGGTGTCGGGTATGAGGGCAATACCTACACTAATATAGTATTTCCCTTACCAGCAAAATTTGTAACCCATTCACTCCTGGGAATTTCAGAACTGCAATTAGCGACCTTCTAATTACCAAAAACCAATAGCAGAGCCATGTATGACTGCTATTTCTGAATAAAGGGGATCCCAGAGAAACTTTTAAAATCATTTGTGTCATGATTGCACACGCAGTATGTTTGGGAAACCCAAAGTTTGAGAAAAAGTTTAACTATTTTTTTTTATATTATTGCATTTGGCGGGGAAATGACTTAAAAAATAATATATAGTTTTGATAGGTAAATAAAAAAATAAGAAAAGGCTCTATTTCTACTTAAAGGGACATTATACACTAGATTTTTCTATGCATAAATGTTTTGTAGATGAACCATTTATATAGCCCATACAGTTTGTTTGTTTTATTTTAAATATAGTTTTGCTTATTTTTAAATAACATTGCTCTCATTTTCAGACTCCTAACCAAGCCCTAAAGTTTTAGGAGAATACCGAAGTATACCTACTCTAGCTTACTCCTGTTTATGTAAAGAGTCTTTTCATATGCAAAGGAAGGGGGAGTGTCTGCTATTTCCCACTTTCAGTGGGTGTTCCAGTAACCCTTTAAACAGAGCTAAACTGAGAGCTTCTAAGTAAGTTTTTAAACGGTTTTATACTGCATTTTTATATCAGTCTCTGTGCTTATTATTCTTTTATAGTAGTGTCTATTACATGCAGTTAAATGAAAATTGGTGTATACTGTCCCTTTAAATGGAGTGATAGCAAAAATGCTAAAAAAAATTCTCTGGTATTTAGTTTTTCTCTGAAATTCCCAGTAGTGAAGGGTTTAAAGGAACACTAAAGTCAAAATTAAACTTTCATGATTCAGATAGAGCACGCAATTTAAACAACTTTCCAATTCACTTCCATTATCAAAATATGCACAATCCTTTTTATATGCACTCTGAGGCACCAGCTCCTACTGAGCATGTGCAAGAGTTCACAGTATATATGTATATGCATTTTGTGGTTGGCTGATGGCTATCACGTGATGCAGGAGGAAGGAAAACTAAACTATTTGCTACTCGTTTGAAATTCATACAAAGTGCTTTTTTTATTGTCTTTTTATTATGTATTTGATAATTATGCAATTATACTTTATTTAATGGCCCTTTAACATAGGATATCAAGAGAACTTTGAAAAATTAATAATAGAAGTAAATTGGAAAGTTCTTTAAAATATAATTTTCTTTCCAATCCATTCAAGTTTAATTTTGATTTTATTGCCCCTTTACATTTATTTTTTTCCTTGTAACTAAAAGAGGGGATAGTATCAGGTCTTTTTGTGCTGTGCTGATATCCTGTATACATATTTCTTGTTCTTATGCTTGCAGGGAATGTCGCTTTCCACCAATATTGCTGCAAGTTTTCCTTATCAGCAAGTGAGCTTCTATCCCAAGGACAAGCTATGGCCAGATATGCACTTAATGTTAACGTTCAATATCCAAATGAACAGTGCTTTCATATGTATGATATACATTTGTTGTGTTTTATGAGATATATCTTGGCCTAGGCCAACTAGCCCAGTGCTTAGTCCAGCAGGGTTAGTTGTATGGCATGATCGCTTCCAACTACTATGCTCTCCAAATATTGTTTTAGTTTTATTACTGATCAGTGATCCCTTGTCTTGTGGGTGTGCATGACCTGGCATGTGACTTTGGCCTCTGATTGTGAGAAATCCATCAGCCAAATGTGAGCTAAAGTTGTTGGTGGGGAATTTAGCAGGAAGCAGACTTACCACAAGAAGCACATAATATCATTCATCAAATCCTACCTTGTATATTGCACTTGCAGGTTTACTAATGCTTTTCACCCCCAAGGCAGAACATAGAGTGGTCTGAGGTGTCATTGCAGAAAATGCAGCATGTCTGCAGAAAGAACTGTACTGTTAGCACTTTAACTTTTCAGCACAGCTCCACATTAGGCTGTTCTTTTTAAACAGAGCTGTTCTCTGGCTGCTTTGTATAAGTTTTCCTTAACAGTGCATCCAGAGCAAAGTGTTGTTTGAAGACAACAATCAAATATGCAGTAGTGCTGCAAAGCAGCAGTGCATTGATTGTTGTCTGGCTCTGAGATTTTTGCAAGCTCATTCCCTAGCTTTTCAGTCTGCAAAGCTGTTTTTCTCTGAATGTAAGATGTTTATATGAGCAATGCACCTTTTTTATTACTACATTTCTATGTTAGACTAAGAGAAAATGAAACAAATTAATTCAAGAGACATTTTACAGTTACTTTTTTTGTCTTCAGCTAATTTGCAATGCAATTTTCAACTACTTCAACTTTAAATATTGCTTTATTCTCCAGT
This sequence comes from Bombina bombina, assembly GCF_027579735.1. Taxonomy (NCBI): domain Eukaryota; kingdom Metazoa; phylum Chordata; class Amphibia; order Anura; family Bombinatoridae; genus Bombina; species Bombina bombina. The sequence continues at coordinate 605,760,928 of NC_069499.1, read as the reverse complement.
TAACCCACACATTGCAATTGATCTGGTGCTTTAGTGTAACTGACAAATTTACAATTTTATTTTATTTAAAAATGACCTGCAGAAAAATTTTCACTAAAAAAAATCTCATCGCAGAAAGTGAAAAAAGTTCTGTCTCTGGGCTTTTCACAAGGAATAGTGTAGTAATGAGGAATGGACTTTAATGATACATTGTAATGTTTTTGTACCCCTTTATTGTGTTTTCAGGGATTCATTTTACTGCCTGGAGTTTATAGAATAATTTACAATGACATTTTTTTCCCTTTATTTTGTCATCTTGAAATATCTGCTTTTACCTGTTGAACCCACCAATAATAATTTAAATTATGAATATTGTAATACCTATGTTTTTTTTGGTCATTGTGTATATAAGATAAGGAGGCCTCTCTTGAAAATGCCAGGACTGCTATCGAAAAAATATAAAAAAAAACAAAAAACAAGAGGGATAATCGGAATTCAACCTTCCAATAGGGGTGGGAGAGAGAGCTCAGCATATTCAAAAGAGTGTTCCTTTTGCATCATTGTATACAAAGAACTCTTATCAGCTGTCTGGCTAGTACTTTGTCTGGGCAATCCCACCGTTAATGCATTGTGGCTCCTGAGCTGACTTTATCTGTGTGTAACCTGGATACAGACAACCAGTTGGTGCCAGGCAGGAGTGGTGAAGCCTTTTGATAGTGTGTGTGCCCAAGTTGGAAATAATGTTCTAAAAATATTTTCATGCCCACTGTGCCTTTTTATAATTTTAAAGGGACAGTACAGAAAATATTTTTTCATCTAAAGGGTCATTTTTCATTTTAAATGTTAAACGGACATGATTTAGAAAGCACATGCAATTTTAAACAACTTTCCAATATACATTTATTATCTAATTTGCTTTATTCTCTTGGTATCCTTTGTTGAATAGCATATCTTAATAGGCTCCATAGCTGTAGATTGGTGGCTGCACATAGATGCCTTGTGTGACTGGCTCACCCATGTGCATTGCTATTTCTTCAACAAAGGATATCTAAAGAATTAAGCACATAAGATAATAGAAGAAAACTAGAATGTTGTTTTAAAATTGTATTCTCTATCTGAAAAACTTTGGGTTTTATGTCCCTGAAATATAACATAATAAAATTAATTAGGCAGTACAGTTGAATGCAAGAGGCAGAAGGGTGGGATTCTCTACTCCAGAGCCAATGTTTTATAACCGTTTCTAATTGTGCAAGTTATGTCACTTTTTTACATTTTATCACTTAAAATCCTGCATTAGCCTCACAAACCTTTTTATTTTTCACCCGTCTCTACCCTTTGTCTGGTAACAGTATGGTCCCCTGGTGAGATCCACCATCCCCCACCATAGACTTGCACCAGTGATTCTTAGTAAGAGAGTGTTGAGATGCTGGAAGAGAGAGGGTTAATAGTGATAAAATCCCAAATTGCCCATAATGTATTTTGGTATAAACTGTTTTTATATCTGTATAATTTCTTCTTATTTTAGTCTATTAATAAATTATCCATTTATGCTGAAGGAGCCATTAAAGGGACATTAAACACTAAACAAATCCTAGATAGAATGATGCATTCAAAGAAAAGATGAGTCTGAGAATTACATGTAGATGCATTTTTAAAGTTTCATTAGATTTTTAAATATTGACAAAATAAGTGTAAAATATTAGTGTCTATAAAACAATGGGAACTGCCATGTTGTATTTTAGGTTACCTTCTCTGCTGTGGCCAATTAGAGACAGTTATAAAGAAGTCACTAGAGTCTGCAGCCAATGGCTGTGTGGAATATTACAGTGTTCTGCACTTCCACAATTTCAGAATGCAATTACAGGAAAAGGGGACAAAATAAATAATGAGAGTATATTGCAGAGGTTTTTTTTTATCATTTTATATTACCATCTCTAAGTGTTAATATCCATTTAAAGGACCAGTAAACCCAGTAGATTTACATAATCAACAAATGCAAGATAACAAGACAATACAATAGCATTTACTCTGAATTTCAAATGAGTAGTAGATTTTTTTTTATAACAAATTTCAAAGTTATGTGTATTTCCACTCCCCCTGTACCATGTGATAGCAATCAGCCAATCACAAATGCATATACGTATAGTCTGAATTCTTGCACATGCTCAATAGTAGCTGGTGACTCAAAAAGTGTAAATATAAAAGACTGTGCACATTTTTTTTAATGGAAGTACATTGGAAAGTTGTTTAAAATTACATGCTCTATCTGAATCATGGAAATTTAATTTGACCCGAATGTCCTTTTAAAGGGACAGTATACACTCATTTTCATATAACTGCATGTAATAGACACTACTATAAAGAATAAGATGCACAGATACTGATAAAAAAATCCAGTATAAAAATGTTTAAAAACTTACTTAGAACCTCTTAGTTTAGCTCTGTTGAAAAGGTAGCTGGAAAGCCCACTGCAAGTGGGAAATAAGACACTCCCCCCTCCCCCTTCTTTTGCGTATGAAAAGACCCTTTACACAAACAGGAGCAAGCTGGAGAAGGTAGCTGACGGTATTCACATAAAACTTTGGGGCTTGGTTAGGAGTCTGAAAATCAGAGCAATGTTATTTAAAAATAAGCACAACTATACATTTAAAAAAAAAAAAAAAAAACTTTATGGGCCATATAAATAGATCATCTACAAAACATTTATGCAAAGAAAAAATGAGTGTATAATGTCCCTTTAAGGTGTCAGACATAGATATAAAATAGACAGTTGAACACTGTTCCACATACATGATATCACTTGTCAACACCCCTGTTCTCCTTTACCCTACACATATATACTACTACACACCTGTTTTTATCTCATCTCCTTCGCCCAGTTTTCCCCTAGGTGCATTCTGCAGTGTGCAAACTTAAGGGGCTCAAATTGTCACAGTAATATATAGGTACAAAACCCTTTATCCAAACTGGTTGGAACCAGAAAAAAACTTTGGATTTTGAAATATTTGCATTTGTAAATGGGACCAAGTGTAAACAACAATATCTTATGTCATTTAGGCAAGATTTATGCCATAATACACCTTATAGATGTAACTAAAGGTAGTTCTATATAATTAATACTTATGTATACATAGTCGCATCAGAAAGATAGTACAGTACTGTAAACAGAAAGGTATTATAGACTGGAAGTCTGGAATTTAGAATTCCACATTTGGGAACATGTACTTATCCTATATTATAAAAGACAAGAGTTTGTCTGAAGCCGTCATGCGCAGTTCAGACAAACTCTTGCAGCTGATCGCACGCGCACCCACCCGACAGCAGCGCGAGGACCGGGCAGCACAGCTGATCGCGCGCGCAGGGGAGAACCGGGCAGCACAGCTGATCGCGCGCGCAGGGGAGAACCGGGCAGCACAGCTGATCGCGCGCGCAGGGGAGAGAGAGAGAGAATGAATTAAATATAACACAACACGGCCCGTGTGAACGGGCTTTAGGACTAGTACCAATATATTTTAGAAGCGTATGCATGGGTGTCTGTGTGTGTGTGTATATATATATATATATATATATATATATATATATATTTTATGCAGAGCCGTCTTTAATGTTGACTGGATCCTGGTCCTGGGCAAACATTTTCTTGGGCCCCTCCCCCCCCCATGCAATTTCGCTCTCCACCCCGACATACCAAAAAACACCTAAATCAATTTTTTTTTTATTATTATTAGCCCAGCAGTGGATCATCCACTGCTGGACTATCAATTAAAAAAATGAAATAAATTGCAATATGTGAAACTGGACCTAAGCAGTACTAATAAGTAAATAAATATATAAATTCCTCCACTGTGGATTCATTTAATATTCTTTTGAATGTGATTCTGGTGTGAGGTTAGCTGGTTAAAGAGATTTAGGGCAGCCAACAGGAGCAAAGCAAGGTAAAGACTGAGGAGGAAGCATGGAGGTGCAGACAAATATAAGTTTGCTGACTGGAACAGCAGAACTACTATGGGAAGCTGTAAAATCTGAGACAGAGAGAAAACAAAAACTATTAAATTAAACCTTACATTAATGTGTGAAGAAGTACATCAGCCACAGCAACACATGTCACTTCTTTGCTAGGAACAAGTTGCTTCTCACCCTGCACTAGACAATGCTGCATGGGGAGGGGGGGTGCACTCACTTATTCTTCTCACTGACACCTTTCTACAAAGCACTGTTCCCCTAACAAACTCCAGTTAGTTAATCTTAGGGCCACAGCAGAAAGAGCAGGCCTAAGGGCTGTCTGTCCAAGGCTGCATGGATACAGTGTGAGATGAGTCACACAGCCTCAAGACTGAAGAGCGCAGTGTATGCAGCTGCACAGATGCTCAAATCCTCACATCCTTGCCGCTCCAGCTTTCTGCTGCATGCACCTACAGTCAGCCCTACCCAGAAACAATCCTCACCACCAGAGCAGTGACCTGGTAACAGTGGTAACCCCAGTAGGAACTTTTCTGATGCAGTGGGAATGGCTGGATGCCGAGTTAGGGCTTTGCATTTAGTGCTGCACAGTGCACATCTAAAACAGCACATGGCAATAGCTTGGCATGTCACATGACACCGGCACGGTCTGGCACAGTTTAAAAAAAAAAAATATATATATATAAACAGAGTACTTTTGACTGTGACAGTATTAGGACTGAATGTGTGTGTTCCCCATGTCACATCAGCAGTCTGGTATGAACCATAAAAAATTTTTTTTAGGACTCTTGGGCCCTTCAACAGAAACTGGGCCCTGGGCAGCTGCCCTTTTTGCCCTGTGTTAAAGATGGCCCTGTATATATGTGTGTGTGTATATATATATATATATATATATATATATGTGTGTGTAAAGAACTCCAGTGGATGCATTCGCCATGTTTCAAATGATTTAATACTTGAATAAACGTTTTTCGAAGAGTGACTGCCGTCTTGTTCACAGGAGTCTGAAGACGGGGGTCACCCCCAATAGCGTTTACTCACGTATTAAATCATTTAAAACACAGTGAGTGCATCCTCTGGATTTCTTTACTTATATTACATTTACCGGGTGGCACCCCGTACTTTCATGACAGGAACAGAGAGTGCTTATACCTTGGAAATATATATATATATATGTGTGTGTGTATGTACATGTTTGTGTATTTAGACATATAAATTATATGCACATACTCATGAGGCCTCCCACTGGCGTGTATACATATGTGTACAGTGTCAGAACAGCTATATTTAGTCTCCCACAGGCTGCTGACTTAGTAGGTGTGGCTCCTTTAAGTCGAAGTGTCACATTGTGTGTAAAGGGGGGTTGGGATCACAGCTGTGACACTAAGAGGGAGGGTGCTTTTCCCAGGGTGGGGACATTTTTATCTCTTATATGCGGTCTCCTAGTCACCCTCTGCTAGAGCTAGTTATTTAGTTGATATTTATGCAGAACTTTTGGACAGATTTGTTACTTAAATTGTGTACACACACACTACAGGGACGGAAAATGTTCACTGTAGTTTTAAAATGAGATATAGTTAAAGTGTGCATAACTTTGACCACTAGAATTTCTTACTAGTCAGATGTTTTATATATTGTCTGCCATGCACTGTGCAGGCCTCTGGGCTGAGCAAATGCGTTAAAGAAATATTAAAGTATTTTTTTTATATATGCATCGGCAATAAAATACCTACACACAAAAAAGGGTTTAAAAGCGGTCACCCTATTAATGATCTAGAAAACTACATATCGTGCTAGCATACTACTTAAACACCCTTGTGAGCATGTTTTATTTTTGCCTGTGATTGTGGCCAATTAGACCACAATCACTGCTCTAAGCAATCACTGTAGTATGTAGCACATTGTTTGCTATATATGTAGGTTATAGAATTTTGACTTTTGCCCTGTCTATAGCAAACACAAACAAAATAAAAATTGAATGTGTATTGCAATGTAGTTTCATTTTCATTAAAGTCTGTAACGATCATCTGCTGATGTCGGAGGGATACCAGGAGGCAGGTGGTCAGTCAAGCAGCAGTGGGAGTGGCCATACACTGAAGAAGAAAAAAATAAAGGGAAGGATGGGGAGCTACACTACAGAAATGTTAAAAATAAAATAAAAACATTAACTGGTACTGGCATACAGCTGCCAGTATTAAAGATGGCCGCAATTAGTTGGAGGGTGGTTAAGCTATTTGGGGGAATCGGGGAAGTGGGAGGGTTGAGGAGGATCACTACACTATTTTAAAAAAATAATTATAAAAAAACAACTAAACAGCATACTGACAGACTGTCTGCCAGTACCTAAGATGGTGGTGGTCAGTGGGGGATGAGGGAGGGAAGAGAGCTGTTTGGGATGGATCAGGTAGGTATCGGGGTGGGAGGGTAATCTCTACACTAAAGCTAAAATGTATCCTTACACGCTACCTGATTAACCCCTTCACTTCCGCGAATAATCAAAGTGTAGTGTGCAGCTGCAATTAGCGGCCTTCTAATTACCAAAAAGCAATGGCAAATCCATGTATGGGCTCGCTTCCATTGAGTCGTTAAAAATGGAGCTGTAAGCTACCGAAGTATCCGACAGCTAAAAGTAATTTACGGCTCCATTTTAGTACCAGGTTTCCATTTAAATATTTTGTGCATTGCGTGCAGTCTCTCTTTTCATCTAGGTGTAAGTTAATGTTGTGTTAAAGGGACAGTCAACACCAGAATTTTTGTTGTTTTACAAGATAGATAATCCCTTTATTACCCACCCCAGTTTTGCATAACCAACACTGCTATATTAATATACTTTTTACCTCTGTGATTAACTTGTATCTAAGCATTTTCTGAAAGCCCCCTGATCACATGACATTTTATTTATTAACTTGCATTTTATCCAATTAGTGCAGTGTCTGTCACAAGCCACGGCGTGATTACAATGTTATCTATATGGTTTACGTGAACTAGCTCTCCCCTGTTGTGAAAAGCAAATAAAAAAGCATGTGATAAGAGGCGGACTTCAAGGGCTTAGAAATTATCATATGAGCCTTCCTAGGTTTAGTTTTTAACTAAGAATACCAAGAGAACAAAGCAAAATTGGTGATAAAAGTAAATTGGAAAGTTGTTTAAAATTATATGCCCTATTTGAAATATGAAAGGTTTTTTTTTTTTTGGACTTGGCTGTCCCTTTAACGCTTCCATCCAACGTCCGATTTCTTGAAAATCATAGTTGCTATGGTAACCCGACTTTGCACTATAAAATAAAAAACCCGACTTTGCACACATTAAAATAAAAAGATACACTTATTTATAAATACATAAAAAAAGAACTATAAACCAATACTATTTTTTATTATACTTATATTTTCCACTTTATTATTGTATTGCTGACATAGGTCTAGTTTGAATTCTGCAGATAAGTGCTTGGATATATTTTTATGTTTAAATACATACTGATATTTCCATAAGAACATAAGTGCAACTATTCCTATACATGGGACAACAATAAATATTACATATTACAATTTGTTTCTACATTGAAACACTTGAATTATTTGCAAGTTTTTTTTATTTTTTTTATTTCAATGTGAAATAGGTCTCAAAAAGCTCAATTTTCCTCTCTTACACCTAGTTGGGCTGGGTGTATTTTTCTTGATGTACCGACAGTTTCTGACAGTGTATTAATGGTTTACCTTTTCATGGGAAACCTGGTATAAGTTATGGCTTAATGGCTTCTAATATTTTCGTTGGGATGCAATAATATCATGTCAAAGAGAAACACAAATTTGTGAAAAACTTTTTTTTTTTTATATGATCCCATTTAGTGGGTAATAATTTTCTTTAACCCCTTAACAACCAGCACCGTACCCTGTACGAAAAGTGCTGTGGGGGGGGGGGGGAGGGAGGAAGGGCAATAAGGGGTATCATATGAGGGATCCATTGAGGGAAAGGGATCTGGGAGGGGGAGGAAGTGTAGGGTAATGGGGGGGGGCAGCTACACTACCGAAAAAAGGGTATTTTATTTTTTTATTTGCCTAATTTGCTGCAAACTGGGTACTGGCAGACAGCTGCCAGTACCTAAGATGGCGGCAAATAGTTTGAGGGGGGTGTCTTAGAGAGCTGGTTGGGGGGATAATGCATTGCAGAAAAATTATATATAAAAAAGCAGCCTTTTATTTTAGTACTGGGGGGTGGTGGAGGGAAGAGAGCTGTTTGAGAGGGGTCAGGGAGGGATCAGGGGGTGGGATGTGTCAGGTGGAAGGCTGATCTCTACACTAAAAGTTAAAATTAACCCTACACACTACCTAATTAACCCCTTCACTGCTGAGCATAAGTGTGGTGCGCAGCGACCTTCTAATTACCAAAAAGCAATGCCATATATGTCTGCTATTTCTGAACAAAGGGGATCACAGAGAAGCATTTACAACCATTTGTGCCATAATTGCTCAAGATGTTTGTAAATAATTTCAGTAAGAAACCTAACATTGTGAAAAAGTGAACGATTTTATTTTATTTGATTGCATTTGGCGTTGAAATGGTGGCATGAAATATACCAAAATGGGCCTAGATCAATACTTTGGGTTGTCTAAAAATGCTCTGGTATTTTGGGCAAGTTCTTCTCTGAAATTCTCGGTAGCGAAGGGGTTAATATTGTGTTAGACTGGAACCTGAGTGAATGCAGTTGTAAATGCACTGCCATTGAGAGCAGAGCTGAAGGAAACCCTGAAGGTGATGTAAGTGGCTTAATTTTGTGTCTGAGATCTGGTCTGTGGGGAAAAGGTCTGCAGTTTCTGTGTAGTAAATGAGTATAAGCTGCACAGAGTTGATTTGTTTTACTTCAGCAGTAGATTTGCAGATGGCAGCAAATAGGTTAATACAGCCTGCAGTTGGCACACCCCATGTGACCACACCCTTTCATTACCCTACCCTATGCAGCAGTCTGTCTATTTACCTGTATTACATATATCATACATAAATATGTCATGCACAACTTTAACACTATCTGTCTCATCTATTTAATAATTTGCTCAGGTTTATAGTCCAGGAGCAGTCTAGCTTATATGTAAATGCTGCAATTTTAATTGTTCCTAGTCACAGTATGGTAGTATGTACATACATGTAATGTGTGTGTGTGTGTATGTGTGTATATATATATATATATATGAGAGAGAGACAGCATGATTACCAGCACACCTTAGATTCAATCACGTCTAGTTTTTTAGTGATGTATGATGTGTGTATGTATCCATCTATATATATATATATCAGCACATCTAGGCAAGCATCCCCACTTGCCTTCCCATAGACGTAGTCTGTATACGTTGTTACCAATGCACCAGAGAACTCTGGGCAAGATATGCAAATTAGATGTACAATATCTCACAGTTTTTACTTCCATACCGTGTCTGACCACAGAATCTCCTTATGGGGTAAGTGCAGCAAAACAAAAAGCACTTCTGGACAGCTGTTACAAGTTTATGAACTCTCATCACCAGAAGATAGATTCATTTTGCTGCTTAATGAAGTTTATTTTCAGGTAAAAAAAAAACCAACTAATATATATTTGGTGGTCTGCAGACTTGCCAGCCGTATGCACAGCATTACCCACTGACTGGGTTACAGGCACCATCACCGTGCCCCTCATAGGGGCTGATGAGAAGAGCACAGGTATGCAGTGTAAGGAAAGATGTGTGCACGTTACTATGTGTGTATCTGTATGTTTATATAATATATATTTATTTTTTTACTGTTATATAATCTTTATACTTTTTCATGACTCCTAAAAGTTCTTTCTGACTTTAAAAATCATACTATAATAAACACCCATGCACATGTGGGCAAAACATATTATGAACATGCACAAATTAATACATGTACATATATAACTGGATAAAATATTTATGTAGAAGTAGCTTGGAGAGTACTTTCATAGAAATATATATTTTACTTTTCAGACCCTTCCAGGAAAGTGACTGATTTTATAAAAACACATATTTTGTCTGTATGAGGTTTGCTGTGCAAGGCTTTTAGGATGGGTGTAGTACTAGGAAACACCCGTAAAATGATCCCATTGGAACATACCAACTATAGGTGGGACCTTCAGATATAGGGTGTGTCACCTCAAGAGATGGACAGGGTGGGGTGGAGTTGCAGAGACTGGAAGCCAGCAGTGTGTGGCACAGAGACAAGGGATTCAATGCAGAGTGACACAGAAATGGGGGTATAAAGGTGACACAGTAGCAGGACTTGTCATAGAAACACATAGAGACCAGGGACTCACTACAGTGTGACAGCACAGTGTTAAGGAATTTATTGAAGTGTGACAAGCAGAGGACTCACTGCAGGGTGACACAAGAATAAGGTGACTTACAGTATACAACTGCCTGTCCCTTTTCCTGCAGGGTGACCAGATTATCTAGAAATCTCTCTTTATATGAGATGGCAGAGTGATAATAAATGTGTGTACTGAATATGCCTTAGTGTATAGCGATGCTGAGAAATGTATTCATGCTTCTCCTCTCATTGTGTCTCCCCCTTCTGAATGACCCACTTGTCATCTCTCCCCCTCCCAGTTCTGCCAAATCTCCACCCTGATCCCCTGCAGAGAGATGGGGGGAAGGGGGAGTTGAGCAGGATGCTGTGAAGGAGGCGGGGGAACAATTCATTCAATCTTCTTTATTAGGTACAGATGTCTGTTAACCATTTCATTGCTTTCTACCCCTACACGGGACTGACCCCTTTTTTTTTGTGGCCCCCAAGTTTTTCTTTTTAGCTCCCTTTTCCCTGATAACACACTTCCCCCTCTTGTGTTTTTCTCATCACAAGGTAATTTAATATTTTTGGTATGTAACTATAAGACTTAATTCATAGCTTGAGATAAACTACAAATTCTGAGGAGTCATTGTATGCTGTGTTATGCACTGTATATAAAGCAGCAGTGCCATCATTACACAGAGTAAATACACTACTGCCTATCTGCCTAGTATTGGTTGAGCATAGTAGATTTTGAGCTGGAAGCAAATTTTCTGTGCAGGCTAGCATATACTTACCTAGGCTCACCCTAGTAGTACCGACTAATGAAGAGTGCTCTCCATTTAGGGAAAAATACAGAAACCTAAAACCTGCAGGTTGGCATAAGGCTCATCCACTTCCTGTGCCATACCATGTTTTTTCTATGCGTTCTGTATATGATGTATGTTTGACCTTTTTCCTTCCTAAGATAGGGAGAGTCCACGGCTTCATTCCTCACTGTTGGGAAATACAACACCTGGCCACCAGGAGGAAGCAAAGACACCCCAGCCAAAGGCTTAAATATCCCTCCCACTTCCTCATTAACCAGTCATTCTTTGCATTTTCGTCATGTTAGGAGGTGGCAGGGAAGTGTCCGAAGATTCTGAGAATCCTGAAAAAGGGTATCTACCCTTCGAGATAGGACTGGAGTTTTAAGTAGTCATGACAACCTCTCAGTGAGAGTATTGATGAAAGTTAGAGTCTGGAGATGCAGGGAAAGTTTTTCTGCAAAACCATCCAGACTACTGCTAACAGCTCCTACTCAATCAGTGTTGACGAGTTTCACTGCCTGCTTTCTCTCACTTAAGTTCATGTCAGGAGCCCTGCTATAAGACTGTCGCACTTGAGAGGCTGTGTTCTGTTCCACAGCATGGATCCTGGAGGTAAGATTGTTTCAATTTTTACACATAAAACACTATAACAGGGTCACAGTGTGGCTCCTTTATACCTTGATAGGATCCAGAGTTAATATCCTCTGAAGGGGGTTTATTGAACAGTTGGGGTTAATTAATCAGTGTATTAATTAATGATTTACATGCTGCTTTGTGTGATTTTTTTTTTCCTGGGCTCATAGACTGTTTTTTTTTTTTTGCTGGAACAAACAGGTTTCACTTTGGTTTTTAAAGTGTTTCCAAGCTACTATTACTTGCTGTACTTGTAATAACAGGGGGAGTACTGTCTTGCACTCCATGTGACCAGGTGTGGTCTATGTTCATTTCCTCCATTCCGGCTGAGACTTGAACCTGAGGAGAGTGCTTGCTCTGTTAACCGTCTGGGTCTAGGAGGTGGTGAGTGCCCCAGCCATTGGGAGTATAAAGGTGCAGTTTTCTATAATAAAAAAACATTTTTATTTGTGTCCTTCTGTGGGTATAACCTGAGCTATGGAGCACTCTGACATGTTAGAAGGTACTCCTTCGGTACTAAATCTTACCTGTATATATTGTGAGGAGGCTGTGGTTTTCCCGCCCACTCAATTATGTTCCACATGCCTTAACACCGTTATAAAGTCTATGAAGGGAGACAAGCCTGCTAAGGCTCTTACTTCATCTGAGCCATCTACCTCTCAGGACTCGGTGTCCCATGAGATTACTACCCTTGTTTCATTATCCACTCCACATGCAGTTCCCCGTAGCACATCTAATCCTCCGGAGGGGGCCTTCTTCCTGCGGACTTTGCCGCACAGTTACAAACGGCGGTGTCTGCGGCCCTCAGTGCATTACCTCCGTCTAACAAACGCAAGAGAAAGGTTAAACATCTGACCTGGAATCATCTAAATATTTATCGGATTTAGCTATTATGTCCCAGTTATCTGATGAGTTAACCTCTGTAGCTTCAGAGGGTGAATTTTCTGGGTCAGAGTCCTTCTCATCTAAGCCTCCTGCTGCGGAGGAACCGTCCTTTAGATTTAAAATTGAGCACTTGTGTTTTTTATTAAAGGAGGTTCTGTCCACGTTAGAGGTTCCAGAGGCCGCGCTGCCTGAAGAACCTATGATACCTAAATTAGACAGAGTTTATGAAGACAGGAAATCTCCTTTTGACATTTCCTGTGCCGGTTAAGATGGCAAACATTATTAAGAACGAATGAGAATTGGTTCTTCCTTTTCCCCCTCGTCTACTTTTAAAAAGTTGTTCCCTTTAAGGAAAAGATTTTATTTGGTCCAGGCCTGGACTCCATTATTTCTGCGGTTACTGGAGGCAAGGGTGCCTTCCTACCGCAAGATAAGAAGAACAAGTCTAAGTGACGACAATCTTCTCATTTTCGTTCCTTTCATTCTGACAAATCCCAACGACAACAATCTCCCTCCAAGCCCGAGCAACCCAAGAGTACTTGGGAGCCGGCTCCATCCTGGAATAAATCCAAGCAGAATAAGAAGCCCACCGAAAACAAATTGGCATGAAGGGGCGTCCCCCGATCTGGGATCGGACGTGTAGGGTGCAGACTGTCTCTTTTAAGATGCCTGGTTCAAGGACGTAGAGGATCCGTGGGTCCTGGAGGTGGTATCTCAGGAATACAAGATAGACTTCAAATCTCATCCACCAAGGGGCAGATTGCTTCTCTTGAATCTGTCTATCAGACCAGAAAAGAGGGATGCCTTTCTAGGGTGTGTTCGGGATCTATCCTCCTTAGGAGTTGGTTTCCCGGTGCCTATCGAAGAAAGAGGTTTGTGGTTTTATTCAAACCTTTTCGTGGTCCCAAAGAAGGAGGGAACTTTCCGCCCAATTCTGGACCTAAAGTGCTTAAACAAATTTCTCAGTGTCCCTTCCTTCAAGATGGAGACGATAAGATCCATCCTTCCTTCAATTCAGGAAGGCCAGTTTATGACCACTATAGATCTGAAGAACGCTTACCTTCATGTTCCAATCCACAGGGAACACTTTCAGTTCCTGAGGTTTGCATTCCTGGACCAGCACTTCCAGTTCATTGCCCTTCTGTTTGGCCTAGCTACTGCTCCAAGAATCTTTAAGAAGGTTCTGGGGGATCTTCTGTTGCCAGAACACAGGGTATTGCAGTAGCCCCATACTTGGACGATATTCTGGTGCAAGCACCATCCTTTCATCTTGCGGAAGAATTCTGAGTCCCTTCTCATTGTACTTCGATCACATGGATGGATGATAAACTTGGAAAAGAGTTTTCTTATCCCAAGTACCGTGGTGGAATTCCTGGGTAGTATAATTGACTCCAAATCCATGAGGATATTTCTAACAGACCAGCGACATTGCAAGTTAGCTTCGGCATGTCTTGCCCTCCGGACCTCCTTGAGTCCCTTTGTGGCTCAGTGTATGGAAGTGATTGGTCTCATAGTGTCCTGCATTAACATCATTCCTTTTGCCAGGTTCCGTCTCAGACCTTTACAACTGTGCATGCTAAGGCAGGGGAACGGCAATCATTCAGATCTGTCTCAACAGATTGTATTAGACAGCCAGTCGAGAGAATCGCTCTCTTGGTGGCTCTGTCCAGATCATCTGTCCCGAGGGACATGCTTTTTAAGACTATCCTGGGAGATTGTGACTACGGACGCAAACCTATCCAGATGGGGAGCTGTTTGGGGTGCCAGGAAGGCACAGTGGTTGTGGACTCAGGAGGAGTCCTCCCTCCCGATCAATATTTTAGAACTACAGGCTATCTTCAAGGCCTTGAAGGCTTGGCCACTTCTGGGTTTGTCCCAGTTTATCAGATTCCAATCAGACAATATAAACTCAGTGGCTTACATCAACCATCAGGGGGGGATGAGAAGTTCCTTGGCGATGAAGGTAGTATCTCAGATTCTGGAGTGGGCGGAGGCCCACAGCTGTTTGCTGTCAGCGATCCACATTTCAGGTGTGGACAACTGGGAGGCGGATTTTCTCAGCAGGCAATCCTTCCATCCAGGGAAATGGTCTCTCCATCCTGAGGTGTTGCAGAGATATGCAGCAAGTGGGGGATGCCGGAGATAGATCTCATGGCGTTCTGTCTCAATACCAAGCTACCCAGGTACGGGTCGAGGGATCCTCAAGCGGATCTAATAGATGCACTAGCAGTGCCCTGGAGGTTCAAACTCATATCTTTTTACTCCATTACCGCTTCTTCCTCGAGTGGTGGCCCGCATCAAGCAGGAGCGGGTATCAGTAATCCTGATTGCTCCGTCGTGGCCGCAAAGGACGTGGGGGTGTCCTCATCTCCTCCATGAAAGTTACTTTGTCGCAGAGACCTGCTGATACAAGGTCCATTTGTTCATCAAAATCTAGATTCTCTGAAGCTGACTGCATGAAGATTGAACGCTTAGCCTTAGCCAAGAGAGATTTCTCTGAGAGTGTCATTGATACTCTTATTCAAGCTTGTAAACCAGTTACTCAGCGTATCTACCACAAGGTGTGGAGGACCTACTTATTCTGATGTGAAGAGCGTTGTTTTCCTGGCAAAGAGTTAAGGTTGCCAGGATCTTATCTTTTCTCCAGGATGGGCTGGAGAAGGACCTTTCTGCTAGTTCCCTGAGGGGACAGATTTTGGCCCTGTCGGTTATATTGCACAAGAGACTGGCTGAGCTTCCAGACGTGCAATCCTTTAAGGCTCTGATTAGGATCAGACCTGTGTTTAGATCTGGGGCTCCTCCTTGAAGCCTAAATCTTGCTCTTCGGGTTTTGCAACAGGTTACGTTTGAGCCTCTGCATTCCAATGACATTAAATTGTTATCTTCGAAGGTTCTCTTTTTATTGGCTATTGCCTCTGCATGCAGAGTTTCTGAGATCTCTGCTTTGCAATTTGAGCCCCTTTATCTGATTTTTCATGCAGATAAGGCAGTTTTATGTACTAAATTAGGTTTTCTTCCTAAGGTTGTGTCAGATCGCAACATCAATCAGGAGATTGTGGTTCCTTCCTTATGTCCTAATCCTTCTTCATTGAAGAAACGCTTACTTCACAATTTGAATATGGTTCACACCTTAAAGTTCTATCTTCAGGCTACTATGGAGTTTAGACAATCTTCCTCTTTGTTTGTTGTCTATTCTGGGAAGCGTAAGGGGCAGAAGGCTACTTTGACTTCCGTACCTTTTTGGCTAAGGAGTGTCATCCGCTTAGCTTACGAGACAGTGGGACATCGTCCTCCTGAGAGGATAACGGCTCATTCCACTAGAGCAATGGCTTCCTTTTGGGCCTTTAAGAACGAGGCCTCTATGGATCAGATTTGTAAAGCGGCTACCTGGTCCTCCTTACATACTTTTTCAAAATTTTACAAGTTTGATGTATTTGCTTTGGCTAAAGCAGCTTTGGGGAGAAAAGTTTTGCAGGCTGTGGTGCCCTCAGAATAGGCTCCGCCTCTTCCTTTTTGTTCCCTCCTATTATTCATTCAGTGTCCTGGCGTTTGGGTATAGTTTTCCCAACAGTAAGGAATGAAGCCGTGGACTCTCCCTATCTTAGGAAGGAAAACATGATTTATGCTTACCAGATAAATTCCTAATTTTATGTTGGAGCATATATTTAAAGACATGCACTTTACAGGAATGTAGTAAGGGCTTGCTGTATTGTGTTTTGGTGGCTCAACAGTTGGAAGAGAATTTGTTTCCATTTTTTTATTTATTTTTTGTTCACCGTTTATGGTTTTAAAATTTTGTATGGACAAAGTATTTAAGTATGTTGTATGGATACCATTTGTTGCCTTACTGTGAATGACTTTTTCGGTGGCCAGCAACAAAGTTGCAGGACAACCTATTGTTATTGTTCGGATTATTATTATTATTATTATTCTTTTTATTCAAGCTCCAAGCTTTGTATTCAATTGCCCATAACTGCTTAACTGTTTTTGCAAAGCTCTTAAAATCAGGTATGCTGGTACAGCCTATTGCTGTGCTACATCGCATGCAAAATTGAACTCATAGGTCACATGCTCTGGCAGCCATATTGCTTTTTGCGACAAATTTCGACAAACGCTTAAAAATCTTTAGCTCTGGAACTGCTTATGTTACAACTTTGAAACTCGCTGTGCTTAGTGCTACTATGACCTGAAATTGCTATTGCTCAAGAGAAGTGCATTGGTCACATGATGTGGGCGCCACCTTGCATTCTGCGAAAATATTCAAACATCTTCTTCTCCTAAACCGCTTAGTGCAATGACACGCAATTTTGCACATATGCTCCTTGCAAGGTCCTCTACCAAGTTTGTTCAAACTTGGCTGCTGTGAGACATTAACCTTTTTATTGCCATTTAATTGGTAATTTTGCACTTTATACATTAGTTTTACAATATTTAACAATATTACAGTGTAATAGACACATGATTACACATAGTCATAACCCTTAAAGACAATATTAAAATTCGCATTGCGCAATCACATTCGTGAAATAAAACATTTGCAAATTTTCATGAAACTTCTGCAAATTGTAGAGGTCTATAGTGAGCATTAGTATGTGCAATTTGAAAGCCATACATTGCATAGCTTGGTGGCCATTTTGTTTCATATGCGCCATTTTTAAAAACTATAAAAATCTTCTCCGAAACTGCTTATGGGACAGACTTGAAATTTTGTCTATAGAGTTATCTTATGACTAACATTCAGATTTGTTCAAGAGAAGTTGATACATCAGGTGGTTTGGCAGCCATTTTGAATTGTTCAAAATTGCTTAACAATATATTTAAATTAATAATAAAACAAAAACCGTTTTACAAAAATGCTTTATTTTTGCCATGTTTATTGACATCTATAGTGAGCACTATTGTGCGTAATATGGAGGCTGTATATCTTACGATTGGGCAGCCATCTTGGTTTACGCGAAAATTTAAAAAGTCTATTTTCTCTGCAACCGCTTATGTAAGAACTGTGAAATTTGCTATACAGTCTTATATTGTTACCTAGATTCATAATTGCTCATTAGGAGAGAATCAGTCACATGATGCGGCAGCAATATCGGTTTTATATTTATCGTAATTATTTGTAATTCAATACTGCCTCTTTTGAGTCAATTGCTCACAAAACACAAATTACTTATGCTAAACTCTTGAAATCGGGTATGCTGGTACAGCCTATTGCAATGCTACATCTCATGCAATATTGAACTCATAGGTCATAAGGTTACGCAGCCATATTGTTTTTTGCGACAAATTTCGAGAACTGCTTAATAATCTTTAGCTCTGGAACTGCTTACGTTGCAACTTTGAAACTTGCTGTGCTTAGTGATGCTATGACCTAGATTTTCCATTGCTCAACAGAAGTGACTTGGTCACATGATGTAGCAAACATCTTGCATTTTGCGAAAATCTTTAAACATCTTCTTCTCTTAAACCGCTTAGTGCAATAAAGCGCAATTTTGCACGTATGCTCCTTGCAAGGTCCTCTACCAAGATTGTTAAAATTGATCAACATGGCTGCTGTGAGACATTAACCTTTTTATCGCCATTTAATTGCGTAATTTTGCACTTTATACATTAGTTTTACAATATTTAACAATATTACAGTGTAATAGACACATGATTACACATAGTCATAACCCTTAAAGACAATATTGCAGTTAAAATTTGCATTGCGCTGTCGCCTTCGTGAAATAAAACATTTGCAAATTTTCATGAAACTTCTGCAAATTGTAGAGGTCTATAGTGAGCGTTAGTATGTGTAATTTGAAAGCCATACATTGCATAGCTTGGCGGCCATTTTGTTTCGTATGCACCATTTTTAAAAACTATAAAAATCTTCTTCTCCAAAACCGCTTATAGGACAGACTTGAAATTTTGTTTATAGAGTTATCTTATGACTAACATTCAGATTTGTTCAAGAGAAGTTGATAGGTCATGTGGTTTGGCAGCCATTTTAAATTGTTCAAAATTGCTTAACGATATATTTAAATTAATAATAAAACAAAAAACGTTTTACAAAAATGTTTTATTTTTGCCATGTTTATTGACATCTATAGTGAGCACTATTGTGCATAATATAGAGGCTGTATATCTTACGATCGGGCAGCCATCTTGGTTTATGCAAAAATTTTCTCTGCAACCGCCTATGTAACAACTGTGAAATTTGCTGTACAGTCTTATATTGTGACCTAGAGTCACAGTTGTTCATGTTGAAGGAATTAGTCACAAGCTGTTGCAGCCATATTGGTTTACGCAAAAATTTTGAAACTGTGTTTTCTTTCCAATCGCTTATGTTAAAGCTGTGAAATTTGCTGTATAACCATATATTGTCACCTAGAGTTACATTTGTTCATGTTGAAAGTATAGGTCATATGGTGTGGCAGCCATTTTAAAAACGCAAACATTTTGAAAATGTGTTTTTTTCCAAATGCTTATGTTAGAACTGTAAACAGTTGTTGTATAGCTTTATTTTGTGACATAACTACTTATATGGCTTTGCAAAAATGATGCGCTGGCCACCTCTATTGATGCTTGCAGCTATATTTTTAATTGTTCCTCTAGACATAAGCAGGTTGTGCTTTTGTTTAGGTTTTTTTTTTTTTTGTGCATTTTGGTGTTTGTCTCTTATGCTTTTTATCTTGATAGTTTGCCAATAGCCGGGCCCTTCACTCCTTCAAAACAGTGTCTAGGTACACAGACAATATTTTCTTTTTTCTGTCAAAATGATTTAAGTGTGGTATGTTTCTGTGACACTTTATTTATAGTCTCTCAGTTTGTCTGTCTTTTTACAGCCCAACACACAGTAGAGGCATCTCACTAAAAAAAGTTTACAAAGGTTATAGTCCCCACACAATGCACAGCACAAGAAAGAAGGTATCCAAATAACTTTCTATTATTTTGTGGACAACATAGATATTTGAACCCCTTCTGAAGTTCTTTCAAGAAAACAGAGGTTTTGTCTTGCATTTCCAGGCCAAACACACCTGGAAGTTCAGTATAGAACAGTTATATTATTCACAGTAAGACTTGTGTTCTTTTGGGAATTTTTGGGATCTGATGGTCCTCCAAGAGGGAAAACAAAATCTTGCCATATTTCAGCTGGTTCAGATTTTTTATTTTTACACATTCAGGAGGTCTGTACTTGAATGAAAATGTTCTTATCTATTATGATATTGTGTCCAAGATGGAGGATGCTTCTAAGTCTCTTTTCTGAAAGTTTAATTTTTTAAAGTTGTTCAACAATATATAAAACTGGATTGTATTTTCTATCTGGCATGGGGCAGATCCTTGACAAATGTGCAGTGAGTATGTTTTACTAAAAGTTCCATCTTCGTGAGCTGGGGAGCACCGTTACAAGGCTGAAATATGTTGCCGATAATTCTATCGGCTGTCAGGGTGGTTGACTTGGCTTATCAACATTATCAGTATCATCTACAGAATACAGCAGTGGAAGCCATCAGACTATCTGGCAGCAGTGTCTTACGTTTGATCTGGCTTCCTGCATCAAAACACTGAATGCCTCCGTTTGGACACGCATCTCTTGGACATTACAGCAATCCACCAATTGGGATCTTGCAATTTTCAGTCAGATTAATTAAGCCAACATTTTTTATTTTTTTTTAGGGAAAACAGAGCCTCAGCTAAAATAGTTTTTCTGCTTTGAAACATGGTCATCAAGTCAAGAGGATTGTCTTGCTTTTTTCCACTCCCAGAAGTGTATGCAGTTAAACTTTCACCATATAAATGTGTGTTGCCTACATTTCCTCTCAGTAAGAGTGGATTCTGCCATACTATCCAAGAAAACCCTGGAAAGTCTGAGATTGGCTGTAGATTATCCTTGGACTTTGCTTTTGTGTCCAGACTTCCTATAGAAGACCATCTTATTTGTCTAGATCTGTATACTTTTTTTTTTTTTTTTTTTTTTTAAAAAGCATGGACTTCCTGATCTAGTAATGGATAGATACTTTTGCAAACTTAGTGTGCCCTCATCCTTAAACTGTTATTCAGTTTCAGATGTCTTCTCTTAATGGATAAAATCAAGACAGAATTCTGTTTCAGTTTGTGGCAGATTCATAAAGGCCTTGATTCCACTGCTCTGAATTCTCCTTTTTCTGCCTTTGAAACACTACAGGAGTCAACGAGACACAGAAGTATCTGATCCAGCTATTCCTTCAGGCAACAGCACATATAAGACCCAGACAGAAGTCTGGGTCTTATATGTGCTGGTCCTTGACGTCTTTGCTGAATGGAGACATCTCACTGGAACCTTTCTGAGAACAGTTATATTTTTAGCATCAGTAAAATAAGCTCCAGATACTGCTGTTCTCTGTGTTGTCTCTTTGTTTTGTTTTGTTTTATTTTACTTCAGGACAACTTAGTTCTGATGTAGGATACCTGCCTTCACTTGTTTTGCCATTATAAAAAACAATGGTTTTGCACCTTGGATGTTTATTTGCTGTCTTCATATATACTGTATACCTCAACATGACAAATATGCATGCAAGCAAAATACTTTTTAGACGGATTGTTTATATGCATCATCTAAGATTCTAAGCTAATATATTCTCTTCATGGGCAGTCTATTTAAAGGGACAGTCTACACCAGAATTTGTATTGTTTAAAAAGATAGATAATCCCTTTATTACCCTATCCCCAGTTTTGCATGACCAACACAGTTATATAAATATACTTTTTATCTCTGTGATTACCTTGTATCTAAGCCTCTGCAGACTTCCCCCTTATCTCAGTGCTTTTGACAGGCATACAGTTTATCCAACCAATGCAGACTCCTAAATAACGCCACGGGAGTGAGCACAATGTTATCTATATGACACACATGAACTAGTACTGTCTAACTGTGAAAAACTTTCAAAATGCTCTGAGCTAAACGGTTTAGAAATCAGTTTGAGGCTACCTAGGTTTAGCTTTTCAAAAATACCACCAAGGGAACAAAGCAAATTGGAAAGTTGTTTACAATTGCATGTCCTATCTGAATCATGAAAGTTTAATTTTGACTAGACTGTCCCTTTAAGGCAGTGGTGTGGAGATCACTTCACAAAACTCTGAAGAACATTTTAAAGGACATAATGCACCTTGTAATTATAAGCAATAACTTAAAGGGATATACAACCCCAAATTTGTCTTTAATGATTTAAACAGAGTATGGGATTTTAAGCAATTTTTCAATTTTACCTCTATCTAATTTTCTTCACTCTTTTGGTGTCTTTAGTAGAAAAGAATACCTATGTAGGCTCAGGAGTGATAATGCTAGCTAGCTGCTGATAGGTGGCTGCACACAAATGCCTCCTTTTCATTGGTTCACCAGATGTGTTCAGCTAGCTCCCAGCAGTGCATAGCTGCTTGTTCAACAAAGGATACCAAGAGAATAAATCACATTTGATAATAGAAGTAAATTGGAAAGTGGTTTTAAAATCCCATGCTCCATCTGAATCAAAAAAGAAAATGTTTGGGTTTCATGGTCCCTTTAACACAGTGAGGGCCCATTTTCTAATACTTTGGGGCTGCAGATCAATATTTTAGAAGCCTTCAGGGTCGCATATTAATTTATAGCTATTCAACCTACAAATAATATATTTCCTAAAAATGCCTAGTGCCACAGGGCCAGATTTAAGTAATGTTGCAGGGTACCCTCTCTGCTATTCTCCCCTTAAAGGGACATAATACTCATATGCTAAATCACTTGAAACTGATGCAGTATAACTGTAAAAAGCTGACAGGAAAATATCACCTGAGCATCTCTATGTAAAAAAGGAAGATATTTTACCTCACAATCTCCTCAGCTCAGTAGAGTAAGGGCTAGATTTATCAATGCTGAGGCGTACAGGGTCGCGTATACGCGCCCCTGTACGCCTCAGCTCGCCTGTGGCGGGGCGAGATTACCCGCAGGTAATTAACATTGCACACGAGCGCAATTTTGCGCTTGCGTGCAATCCTGCCCGCGCACAGCCAATCACGCGCGGGCAGGAGCTGTCAATCTCCTCGGTCGGACTCGACCGAGGAGATTAAATTTCGCCACAATAGAGGTGGCGAAGATGTTAGGGAAGCAGTGGTCTGGTGACCGCTGCTTGATAAATCACGGCAAGCAAGTTCTTGAGAGAACTTGCAGCCGTAGAGGCTTGATAAATCGAGCCCAAAGTTCTGTGTAAAAATTTATACTCCGTTGCTCCCAGCTGCAGGTAAAAAAAAATGAAGAAATGAACAGCAGCCAATCGGCATCAGCAGTGCTGAGGTCGTGAACTCTTTTACTGTGATCTCATGAGATTTCACTTAACTCTGATGAGATTTCATTGTAAACTTCCCTAATCTGAATAGGGAAATACTATGAGAGTGCACGAGGCTCATCCTTTCAGCTGTCCCAGGACTAGGGTTGCCACCCGTCCCTTAAAATACAGAACACTTATAAGTTACACATGCTGCAGGGTGTGCAGGGAGGAATATGAATAGTGCTGTCTAGAAACACAATACATGTTCCTCCCTGCATACCCTGTAGCATGTGTAACTCATAAGTGTTCAGGAAAACATGGCCGAGGTGGCAACCCTACCCAGGACAGACATTCTAATATGCTGCTTAGAAATCCTTTACAATGGGATGTGGCTACTGAGGAACTTTTGAGGTAAAATATCTTTCTTTTTTACATAGAGATGTTCAGGTGATATTTTCTAGTCAGCTTTTTACAGCTATACTGCATCACTTTCAAGTGTTTAAACATTTGGGTATTATGGCCCTTTAAGAGGGCTCATTTTTAGTTTTTCCACTAACCAGAAGTCCCCAAAGATGATATATTTAGTTCTACTTTTTCCTGGGACAGATTCTCAGTTTTACTGTCTCTCTTGGGCCACACAAACTAGTGCAGAAGGCCGAATGTGGCCTCCATTTCACCATCCCTGACATAAGATATTACATAAACACAATATTGCTGCATTTTATTTTTGTTTATGACCAATTTTGTTTGGCTATTGCAGAACAATGCAATTTTTCTTACTGTATTACCTCTACTGAGGCCAGTTAAGAACAGGTATATACCAGTGCTAGGCTTAAAGGGGCATGAAACACACAAATGTTATTTTGTAAATTCAGGTAGAGTATACCATTTTAAACAACTTTCTAAATTACTTCTATTATCTGTTTTGTTCTCTTGGTATCCTTTGTTGAAAAGGGTACCTAGGTAGGCTCAGGACCTAGAAGCTTTTACAGAACTAGGGGCAAGCAGCTAAATGCGCACCCAGCTCTCTACCTGCAGTTTGTCCTGTTACAGAACTAGACGCCATCAACTAAGTGTGCACACTGATCTCAACAAGATAAAATTGCAAACTATAAGCAGAGAGGGGTGAAGGCTGGTGTAAGCTGTTTCATTTAAATATAAGAGGGATATGAAAATTAAACATTCCTGACTCAGATCATGCAATTTCAAGAGACTTTTTATAATATACTTCAAAGTGATTTCATTCTTTCGGTATCCATTGTTAAAAAGCATACCCAGTTAGGCTCAGCTGCAGCAGTGCACTACTGAGAGCTATAAGCAAAGGGGGGGTGAAGGCTGGTGGAAGCTGTTTCATTTAAATATAAGAGGGACATGAAAATGAAACATTCTTGACTCGGAGCATGCAATTTCAACAGACTTTTCAATATACTTCAAAGTGACTTCATTCTTTCTGTATCCAGGGGCGAAACTACAGGGGGTGCAGAGGTCGCAGGTGCGACTGGGCCCCTGAGGGTGGGGGCCCAGCTTTAAAAAAAAAAATTATAATATTTTTTTTTTTTTTTTATAGAAAACGTTAACCTACCACTGCCTGCACTGATATCATGTGAGTGTGACATGACTACAGGGGTTAGTGTTTCTGTTTTACCCATTGGTGTTTATGTGTGTGTGTGTGTATGTGATTGTGTGTGTATGTATGTATGTGACTGTGTGTGTATTTATGCATGTATGTGTGTGTGTGTGTGTGTGTGTATGTCTGTATGTATGTATGTGACTGTGTGTGTATTTATGCATGTATGTGTGTGTGTGTGTGTGTGTATGCATGTATGTGTGTGTGTATGTATGTGACTGTGTGTGTGTATTTATGCATGCATGTGTGTGTGTGTATGTTTGTGGAACCAGCAAATTACAGACCTTGTTACTACAGCATGGGGGGGGGGGCAGGGGGTAAACAGTGTCACTATATACAGTATGGGGGGGTGGACCATGTCACTGACTACTGTGGTCACTTTATAAAGTACTGGGCGGGTAGGGTCAGGCCAGCCATCTCACTGACAGATTACAGACTGTGTCACTAACTTACTATATACAGTACTGGGGGGGTTAAATAGTGTCGCTATATATATTGTGTGTGTGTGTGTATATATATATATATATATGTATGTATATATATATATATATATATATATATATATATATATATATATATATATATATATATATATATATATATATATATATATATATACAGTAATAGGGGGTCAGACCATCTCACAGACTGTGGGCACAGGGTACCTCCTTTTGCAGACATGTTATCTGATTCACAAATTTTTTCTGTGTAAAATGTAAAAAAAAAATATATATATGTATTAAATTCACCCTTTTTTGGAGGGGGGAGGGGCGGTGGGGGGGGCCCTTCTTAGATTCTTGCACCTGGGCCCTGTGGTTTCTAGTTACGCCTATGTCTGTATCCATTGTTGAAAAGCATACCTGGTTAGGCTCAGCTGCAGCAGTGCACTACTGAGAGCTAGCTTGTGATTGGTGGCTACACATGTATGCCTGTTGTCCTTGGCCTTCTAGATGTGTTCAGCTAGCTCACAGTAGTGCATTGCAGGGTTTTAAATACACATTTATATGCAAGCAATAGTGCAATAATAAAACGCATTATAGCATTTTTATTTATTGTAATTTGTTGTGCTTTTTATCTCCCTTTAATGACAAAAGTGCATATCTGGTAAGAGGTGCTTCTGTTTGTTCCTCACATGTCTCCTTCAAGGCTGTACACAGAAAGCTTCATAATGTGATTTTACATTTGCTGCAGGATTTCATTTTTCAAGTGCACTCACTGCTAACCTCGCTCCACCTGGGAAGTCCCGGCGAGAAAAAACACTTCTGAGATTGCGAGGTTTAGATAATTTGGCCCTAAGTATTGGGCTTTGGTACAGACATAGATAAGATAAGGAAGCATTTGTGTGTATAGAGAAAGATAGAAAACAAGGCAAGCCAATATCCGTGCAAGCTCAGCCCATGTTAATGGGTGGTGGTGTAAAAGAACCAAACAAGCTATTTCATATACAAAAAATCATTGGAAACGCATAAGGGGAAACTAATTTTACAGTACACTGTCCCTTTAAACACCTAAGTCTATTTTTGGCCTCTGTACAGCCTTGTTAGCTTCCAAATAAAGTACATCTTTTCATCATAATTTGCTTTCTGCCTGTCTCTGTATTTTGGTAAATCTTTATTGTGAGTGCTGGTAACATAAGTACAAATAAACAGGAATTATATAATGGTTACCATAATACCCTGGATCAGACACCTAACTAGCTCTCACCAAGCACCCCCTCCCCTTTTGTCTAGTGGTGTGTGGCAGGAATGGGAAGGTCTCATAAACACCTGAACAGCTGGAATTTTAGTCTTTAGGTTTCTAGCTCCCCCTGTAAAGTAGATTTTTCTAGAAATGACAGTAATGATTCTGAGCATCTGCAGGGTCCTCACACTTTTATAAATGGGGTAAACATAATTACTTCTCTGTATTATTTTTAGTCATCTGATTCTTTAGCTGATTTTCTCAATTTTTTAAAATATCCATGTTGTTCTTGTTCTGTTCTGTCTTCCCTCCCTCCATCTCTGCCTGTTTCCCCCCCTCTAGTTTTACCTGTTTCACCCTTCCATATAGCCATCTCAGTTTGTTGTGTTCTTTATTAACCACCTTTGTTCTACCTCCCTAGACACAGACATAACCTGCCTTCCCTTACAATCTCCATCTATCTGTTCTGTCTGCACCATCTCAGTTGTTGTTACCATTACATGTGTGTGGTTTCCTGCATCATGTTTACCTATACCATTTATCTTTCACCCACCTGCAGCGCCCCCTCTTCTCCCTGTCTACTCGCACACATTTTTTTCCTTCCTTTTCATATCTGTAAATCTTTCCCTTCCGTCACCACCTGTTCTCCCTGTTTATCTCTGTCTATTCCCCAATGTCTACCTTTTTATTCCCCTCTATTCCTTCCTATTTCCCCACTTCCTATGTATCTCTCTCTATTCTCACTATTCCTATGTCTGTTCTGCCTATCCATCTGTTACCTCCCCCTCTCTTTCCCCTTGTGTTCTCGTATTCCTCTCTCTATCTACTCTGCCTCCTCCCTCCAGTGTTTCTCTCTGCAGGTTCATATATCAGATGACCT